>NC_056741.1:290633146-290918146 GCF_019279795.1 Protopterus annectens | reverse complement strand
TCATGGCCCAGTTGGACTTTCATGTTAAACATATGCGAATAAATAAATAAATTAATTAATTAATTAATTTCTGTTACACAACATACACTTAAAACAACTGAAGTTATAGTGAAACAAGTTGTTCATATACAGAACACGAAGGAACCAACAGCAAAGAACACAAACATCTAGTAGCTGATAATGTGAATAGTTGTTTTCTGTGTTTTTTTACACACAAATGAGAAAGTAATGGTGGTACTGACCCATTTTATTTTTCTGGGCACAAAAATATCTGCAGATTCATAGGTTCACAGGTAAATACAAGGATAACTACTCTAAAGGGCCATTTTAAGCCTAGCCAATAACTCACGGTCGAATCAAGCCCCGTACCTTGTGTCAATGATGTGAAAAGCTTAAGGATTATGTCAAAACCACCCCCTTTTTTAAAATAAATAATAGTTTCCTAGTTAAATATTAAAATTAAAAGCATGGGAATTGAACCCACACTTCTAAGGACAGCAGTTACCATGTCCACTTAATTACCCCAATGAGTTAATTGTCAATGGTAATTGCAGCCATGAAATTAACACACACTTTCTTTTGGAAGGAAAAAATTGCCAAACCTGGATAAGACTTTAAGGATCACTGATATCGCATTGTTAAAGGGCCATATAGTCAAAGCAATGTTTTTCCCTGCAGTAATATATGTCTGTGACATATGGAAATAAATAAAATCATACATTTTGTCCATTTGTTGACCAGGAAGGTCTGACTGGGCAAAAACATCCTCTTAGCAGAGGCCAAGGGAGAAAAGTTCCACATAAAAATTATACTGCAAAATTATACAATGCATTATATATTAATACAAAGAATACAAGTCACATAGGATAACAATTGCAGTCTAGAGGCATAAGACTAAAAAAAAAAACGTTCAGTAAAGTATATGAACATAATTCAAATCTGGCAATAGTGTGATGAAATTACATCGACATACAGTGGGTAAACATAACTAATATTACAATACAGTAGCAGGCATTAGTGAGTAAGAAAACTGAGTATTTTTATTCAGTGCCAAAGACCGAGTATTATTTGAAAGCTATGTACCTCCCCAATGGAAAATCTCAAATATAACTATTTATAAAAAGGCAGGAAGGATTTGATTGAAAATTATAGACCATTAAGTTTAACATCCATATAAATGTTTCAAGAGATGCAAAATTAAATTACTGTACCCATCTGGAACAAACTTTTCACACACTGACACTGATCAACATGAATTTACTACAGATAGATCAACCTTAACAAACTTACCTAGGAATTCAATAAACTTTATGTAGGCATTGCGTGAAGCCTGCATGGAGTCAACGAGTTAGTGCGATGAGCAGCAGCGCTAATCACATATTCATATGCTGCATGGCCAGAATCAAGGGTTAAATGTTTTAAATGCAACTAGTGGGGCCATGTAGCATATAGATGTCCATGGATGCAAGATGGGAAACAGGAGGTGGGAGAGCCAGTAAGTGGGAATGCCAGAATGCCAGCAGTAAGTTGTCTGGAGAGAACAAGGGCACCAAACTACCATAACAGGTGATATCCTATCTTAGGTAGATAGGAAACAGGCCACTGCTAAGAGAGAGAGAGCCTCTGAACTAACCATTGTGAAGCTTACAATGGTTAAAGAGGAGCACTACTTGCTTGGGCAGTCTACTCCAGTCAGAACTTTAGGAGGGACTCCATTCCAAATACCTTTGGCTAGGGTTCACCTTGACTGGGAAGGTGGAAAAGGAAGCAAGGAAGTAGGTGTGTTTGAGGATATCCTTGCAGATGTCCTGATAGTGAATGATTCTGATAATGCAGTACCTTGTGTGTGCAAGCAGTTACACACAATCAGGCTTGGAGACAAGCATGTGGGTCTGGTAGCATGGGGGGACCCAGACAGACTGCACAATGGAAGCCAGGACTAGAGAGGTGGCTACTTCAGGTAGGGAGTTACACTGTAGCAGTGAGACTGAAGGTGAGCCAAA
This sequence comes from Protopterus annectens, assembly GCF_019279795.1. Lineage (NCBI taxonomy): Eukaryota > Metazoa > Chordata > Ceratodontiformes > Protopteridae > Protopterus > Protopterus annectens. Next base: position 290,916,143 of record NC_056741.1, on the reverse strand, counting down.
GCTGCTTGTGGGTACTGATGTTCCCTTGGACAGAGTGACTGCAAGGGCAGAGGTGACTAGTAGTACCCAGGCTGACAGTGAGGCACTGCTGTCAGAGGATACCAGACTACCCATGGAAGGGGAGCTGGGAAGGGTGACAAAGACGGAGTTGAGACAGGCTCAGCTCTCAGACCCTACATTACCAAGCTTGAGAGAGGTAGCTAGTGAGGCGCCTGATTCTCAAGGAAAAGGGGAATCTGTACACTGGGACAAAGGGTTACTATATACAGAGTGTACCCCTGAGGGAGGGCTAGAGGGTGAGAGAATATAACAGTTGGTAGTTCCCAGAGCCTACCATCTGGTCCTTCTAGCCATAGCCCATGATATTCCCTTTGCAGGTTATATGGACATGAAGCATACCAAGAGATGTGTTTTGCATAACTTTTATTGGCCTGGGATTTCCAGAAATGTAACAGGGTACTACAGAACCTGTTAGAAGTGCCAAAAGGTAGGCAACGCAGGAGACAAGGTCAAAGGTCCTTTGATGCTTTTGCCTGTGGTTATGGAGCCATTTCAGAGGGTAGCTATGGATATTGTGGGGCCTCTGAATACCACACGTTCCACAGGGAAGAAGTATATCTTAGTGGTAGTAGATTATGCTATCAGACACCCTGAGGAGGTGTCTCCGTCCTCCTTTGAGGCAGAAAAGGTGGCAAATGCTTTGTTAGAGATTTTCGGCAAGGTAGGTTTCCAAAAGAAATACTGACTGACAGAGGATCCAATTTCATGTCAGACCTCCTGGCTTGTCTGTGGAAGTACTGTGGGGTGAAGCACCTAAAGACCGCCCCAGACTAATGGTCTGGTGGACAGATTAAACTCTACACTACAGACCATGTTACGGGCATTTGCAGACAAGTTTAGGCAGGAAGAGGACAAATATTTGCCCCATCTGTTGTCTGCTTACAGAGAGGTGCCCCATGAATCCACAGGTTTTTTACCGTTTGAGTTGCTGTATAGGCATAGGGTGAGGGAACCCCTTGATTTAATTTGTGATGAGTGGGATCGTGAGTGTGAATCCCACAAGGAGTCTGTTGTAGCATATGTCCTAAACCTCAGGACAAGGATCAGGGAACTCATGGGCTTGGCCCTGGAGAACCTGGCAGAAGCCCAACAGCAAAGAAAGGTCTGGTATGACAGGAATGCTCGAGATAGAGAGTATGTTGTGGGGCAGCAGGTTATGGTTCTCATTCCTGTTAGACACAGCAAGCTGCAGGCAGCTTGGAGGAGACCTTCAGAATGGTAAGGAAGATCAGAGATGTTATCTACATTGTAGAACTGCTAGGCAGGGGCACAAACTGTACCATGTTAACACCATGAAACCTTACCATGATAGGGAGGTCATGGTGCTAAGTATTTGCAGTAGAAGGCAGAAAGAGTCTGAGGGGGCTCTATGGCTACAGAGAGCCAGCCAGCAAAATCCCAAGTTATTATAGTGAAGTCTAAGGTTGCAGGCATATGATAGCATTGTACTCGGGTCAGCAATGCCAAGGCAGCTGAAATCTCAAGACGGAATGGGGTAATGTATTCCCAGATAGGCTCATCCCTCTCAAGCAGTGTTTCTCAAGGGTCACTTGAAAAACTAGCGAGAGCGTTCAGGGGGGGAAAGAAGTGTGATAAAGGGAGATACCCACCAGCACAGCTAGCTGGAATTTTGTACATGATTATATGTCATTTGTGAATATCAGCATGATATTATATAAGATGCTTGTGTTACAACTGTATTAGAAATGTATGAAGTAAAAAATTGTAGATCAACACCACGAAAAGTAAAATGAACTTTATTCACAAAATGAGCGCTTTCGCGTGCTTCCAACTGCACGCTTCTTCAGACGAGTATAAAACTTTAATAAATCCACTCACTATATATACATAAAGTTAACAATTACTTAACACACTAATTAATGCAATAATTCAATTAAGTTCAAATTGTCAAAAATGCAAGAGTCAGCTTAAAGCTACAATCATAATATCATACGAGTGTCTTGTCTTGTAATAACTAATAGTACTTTGTTAAAGCTCTTAAATAGTGGCTACTGGAAACTTTAAATAACTTTAACTAAATTTTAAATAAATAACAACCCATACTAAAGAATGCCTATCTTGTAAGATATCTCATATTCAGCGAACTATATGCTATGACAGACCAAGCAAACCAGATATAACATATCTAAAATCTCATGAGTTTTCGCAGCATTAATGGAAACAAATTTTATATTATTATTGTTAATTTTCATTTTAAAAACAATAAATATATTCAAAATGTTTAAAACCAATTGATTAATTAAAAAATATATATTGTATATTATAGATAAATATAAATAAATATAAATGTAAAAATCAATAAGTGTATATAATTAAATAAATATAAATGAAATAAATTAACATAAATGTAATAAATTAACATCTCAGGCTAGGCAAACAAATGACATCAAATATATTCTAATTGTATATATCTATCATATATCGCTAATGTATGCCATCAAATATGTACATGCCCAAATATATATGTCCATGTATATTAAATATATATCCATGTATATAAATAAAACTAAAAAATATGTAGATGTATCTAACAAATCCCCATGTCAAATTCTTTAAATGTATAATTTGTCATAACATTTGATATTCTAACATAAATAATTATTTAAATATCTATATCAATAAATAAATATTAATAAATATTCAATATTATTAAATTTAAAAAGGTACATAAAATTCAAAATAATTATATTGTTCTGTAACTTATCACTTGTTTGCTACATATTGTCTTTTGTTACTTATAAGGAAACATAAACCATTAAATCAAATATTAATAGCAACTACTTTATTAAACCAAATACCATCCTGATGACTGTATATTATATATTACTCAGATATTTATTAATATATATCTGTATACCAAAGCATTCTCAGAATCAGTGATATTTTCGTTTCTTTAAATATGACCTGATGCTAATATAGCTATTCAGGCCCGGATGTTGTTGTGCCCGAAATTTGAAAATCCAGTCTAATTCTAGATTTTCTAGGTCACTAAAATTATCACCCCTTCTCTTATTTATCGATCTTTTTTGTAACACCCTAAAGACAAATTTATGTTCAGGATACTCAGTAATATGTTTTGATAGTGCATTTTTAGAATCTGTTTTCCTTATGGCATATAAATGCTCCTGTATCCTGTCTCTAAGTCTTCTTGTTGTCATGCCTACGTAGAAGACAGGACATATCTCACACGTAGCTAGATATATCACATTACTGTCCTCACAGTTAGCTGGACATCTAAAATCAAATTCAAATAATAATTCAGGATGTAAAAAACTCTTTTTTGTTGATATCCATTGGCATGAATTACATTTTCCACAAGGATGAGTACCTATATATTCCCTATTATTGGTCCTATCATTCAATTTCTCATTGCATAATATTCTTTTTAAATTCTTTGTATTTCTATAGGTGAAGGTGGGCCTTTCACCTATTATTCTTTTAATTTCCTCATTAGTAATCAAAATTGACCAATACTTGGTGATAATATTGGTTATGTATTTATTATCACTAGTGTAGTTAATTATACATCTAACCTGTTTTGAGTCTTGTTGTCCATATTGTCCTTCAAATTTATATTTATGAAATGTCTTCTGTACATATTTAGATTCATTAACAAAATTCTCTTTTATACTAGCCACCATTTTAGGATTATACCCTCGATCTAGGAATAATTGTTCTAATTTATTAAATTCATTATTACGTTCACTTTCATTCTGGCATATCCTATGCAGCCTTGTCTATTGTCCTTTTACAATGTTATTGAAAATAAACCTGGGATGCATACTGTCTTATTGTAATAATGTATTTTTCCAGCATTTCTTTCTATAGAGAGATGTAGTTAATTTTCCATTACTATCTTTTTTAATATTTAGATCTAGAAAATTTATGCTGGAATATGAATGTTCAATTGAAAACCTTAAAAAATCTGTTGTTTTTTCTAGATCATTAATGAATGTATTTAATTCAGTTAGGCTTCCATCCCATATTAACAGTATGTCATCTACAAACCTATAATATGCAAGCACCTTGCAATAATCTGGATGTGTAAATAGGTTTGTAATTTCCCATTTATAAACAGCCAAATTAGCGTAAGTATTTGCGCAGGGGGTGCCCATGGCCACCCCCCACTGTTGGATGTAGAATTGGCTGTTAAACATCATAACATTGTTAGTAAGGACTATCTCAAGTAGAGCATTTAGTAAGATCTGTTCATGATTATTATAAAGAGAATTTCTGTTTAATAAAAATCTCACTGCTTCAAGATCATAAGTATTAGGTATTGCTGTAAAACTTTGAACATCTAAAGTAACCAATAAATGTTTTTCTAGTATGTTATGTTGTAAATGACTGAGATCGTTAAGTAGCTGATATGAATCCTTTAAGATAGTGGGAATTTCAGTAACTAATGGTTTCAGTTTTCTTTCAATGAAAATAGAAATATTTTCTGTAACCCATTGATGTCCGACCACTATGGGGCGTAAAGGTGGTGGTAATATGCCTTTATGCATCTTGGGTAGCCCCTTGATGTATGGTATAGTCGGATGTTCAATAAATAAAAACATATAGAAATCATAGCTAATTTGTCTGGTTAACAACAAATCATAAATGTTTTGATGTACCTCACATATTAGCTTATCTACGATCTTTATATCTATTTCCTTACATGTATTGTCATCCTGTAGCAATAATCCCATATGATGCAGATAGTCATCTGTGTTCATGATGACCACCCCCCCCCCCTTTATCTGCCGGTCTTATCGTAATCCCTGTATTGTTAGCTAAGGTATTCATTGCTACCCTTTCATCATTGGTTACATTATGAAACAGCGATAAGGATCCTTTTCTATAATTGGAATAATGTTTATATAAGTCATTTTCACATGCTTTTAGGAAGCAATCCAAACAGGGATGTAATACAGGTGTGAACGCACCTTTTCTTTTAAAACATTCAAAACTATTTTGTATATTATTAGAATTATTAGTATTCTGCAAAGTATGTTTAAAAAACATTTTTAAAGCAATGTTGCATGTAAATACTCGTAACTCAGTTAGTATATTAGATATATTACCAATTTGTGCTGGTATAAAGCTTAGTCCCTTGTCAAGTAATTTATAGTCCGTTTCAGTTAGCGTAAGGTCAGATAAATTAAAAACTAAACTGTTTAGTCTCTTTGTCGACCTCTCTTGTTCAGAGGAATGGAAGCCAGGACTAGAGAGGTGGCTACTTCAGGTAGGGAGTTACACTGTAGCAGTGAGACTGAAGGTGAACCACAGCTGCTTGTGGGTACTGATGTTCCCTTGGACAGAGTGACTGCAAGGGCAGAGGTGACTAGTAGTACCCAGGCTGACAGTGAGGCACTGCTGTCAGAGGATACCAGACTACCCGTGGAAGGGGAGCTGGGAAGGCTGACAAAGATGGAGTTGAGACAGGCTCAGCTCTCAGACCCTACATTACCAAGCTTGAGAGAGGTAGCTAGTGAGGCACCTGATTCTCAAGGAAAAGGGGAATCTGTACACTGGGACAAAGGGTTACTATATACAGAGTGTACCCCTGAGGGAGGGCTAGAGGGTGAGAGAATATAATAGTTGGTAGTTCCCAGAGCCTACCATCTGGTCTTTCTAGCCATAGCCCATGATATTCCCTTTGCAGGTTATATGGGCATAAAGCATACCAAGAGATGTGTTTTGCATAACTTTTATTGGCCTGGGATTTCCAGAAATGTAACAGGGTACTACAGAACCTGTGAGAAGTGCCAAAAGGTAGGCAACGCAGGAGACAAGGTCAAAGGTCATTTGATGCTTTTGCCTGTGGTTGAGGAGCCATTTCAGAGGGTAGCTATGGATATTGTGGGGCCTCTGAATACCACACGTTCCACAGGGAAGAAGTATATCTTAGTGGTAGTAGATTATGCTATCAGACACCCTGAGGAGGTGTCTTCGTCCTCCTTTGAGGCAGAAAAGGTGGCAAAAGCTTTGTTAGAGATTTTCGGCAAGGTAGGTTTCCAAAAGAAATACTGACTGACAGAGGATCCAATTTCATGTCAGACCTCCTGGCTTGTCTGTGGAAGTACTGTGGGGTGAAGCACCTAAAGACCACCCCAGACTAATGGTCTGGTGGACAGATTAAACTCTACACTACAGACCATGTTACGGGCATTTGCAGACAAGTTTAGGCAGGAAGAGGACAAATATTTGCCCCATCTGTTGTCTGCTTACAGAGAGGTGCCCCATGAATCCACAGTTTTTTTACCGTTTGAGTTGCTGTATAGGTATAGGGTGAGGGAACCCCTTGATTTAATTTGTGATGAGTGGGATCGTGAGTGTGAATCCCACAAGGAGTCTGTTGTAACATATGTCCTAAACCTCAGGACAAGGATCAGGGAACTCATGGGCTTGGCCCTGGAGAACCTGGCAGAAGCCCAATAGCAAAGAAAGGTCTGGTATGACATGAATGCTCGAGATAGAGAGTATGTTGTGGGGAAGCAGGTTATGGATCTCATTCCTGTCAGACACAGCAAGCTGCAGGCAGCTTGGAGGAGACCTTCAGAATGGCAAGGAAGATCAGAGATGTTAACTACATTGTAGAACTGCTAGGCAGGGGCACAAACTGTACCATGTTAACACCATGAAACCTTACCATGATAGGGAGGTCATGGTGCTAAGTATTTGCAGTAGAAGGCAGAAAGAGTCTAAGGGGGCTCTATGGCTACAGAGAGCCAGCCAGCAAAATCCCAAGTTATTATAGTGAAGTCTAAGGTTGCAGGCATATGATAGCATTGTACTCAGGTCAGCAATGCCAAGGCAGCTGAAATCTCAAGACGGAATGGGGTAATGTATTCCCAGATAGGTTCATCCCTCTCAAGCAACGTTTCTCAAGGGTCACCTGAAAAACTAGCGAGAGCGTTTGGGGGGGGGGGGGAAGAAGTGTGATAAAGGGAGATACCCACCAGCACAGCTAGCTGGAATTTTGTAAATGATTATATGTCATTTGTGAATATCAGCATGATATTACATAAGATGCTTGTGTTACAACTGTATTAGAAATGTATGTTGTGTATATCAAACTGGTGTGCATATACGTGTGTTAAAAAAAGGTATTTTATAAAATACTGACCTTAAAGATGTATCCACATTGTGCTCTCCTAGAAGAGAACAGAAATGCACATACACTATTGTAATTGTTTAAATGTATATATTTTAACAGTGGAAAATGGAATACAGGAGGTTAACTTCAGAAAAATTGCTGAAATTCAATTTTATGGCAGCTAGACACAGAATGTCTATACTAGGGAACTTTCTGCATTGTCTTGAAAGTGTTTTATTGTTTTAGGACTTCCAGCATCTGCCAAAGATCTGAGGAAAAGCCCTTGTCCATGTACTTTTACAGGTAGATGCTAAATGTTACCAGCTGCTATCAATGGTTATTTTGGGCCTGGGGACTAGAAGTCAGATGACAAAAATTATGTAATTCTGCAAGCTAGCCCACTAGTAATATTTGAGATTTTAATTTGAGAGGTCTCAGAGAGAGAGAGAGAGACAGCATTCTGTATTCTGTATTGAACCTGACAAGATCCATTAATCACACATCTGCCTTGCTCTATCAGTAAGTTCTTAGGTTGCAGTAATTGTCTTAGATACAGTCAGGAGTATAGTACAGCTTAGTTTAGACATTTTTCTTTATTTATTTGAGACTGTCCTGCAATGTTATTTTAAATATTTCCTATGATTTTGAACACTGATGTCACTGTGTTTATACACTATGTATTACACTGAGTAAATATCAAGACAGGACAGGGAATGGTATAATCCATTCCCAGACCTGCTCATCCATCTCAAGCAACGTTTCTCAAGGGTCACTTGAAAAACTAGCTTGAGTATTTGTGGGGGGGGGGGTAGAGTTACAGCCTCAAGAGCAGTAGGTGCAGGGTTTGAATACATGGAAGGGAAAAATAAGCATTCAGTTCTGAAATACAAATTATACCAATTTTATATCCATGTAGCTAAATGAGTAGAGTTACGGCCTTATGTGCAGTAGGGACAGGGTTTGAATACATGGAAGGGTGAGTAAGCATTTATTTGTATCCACATAGCCAAATAGGTAAAGTTATGGCCTCGTGAGCAGTAGGTGTAAGGTTTGAATACATGGAAGGGAAAATAAGCATTCAGTTTTGAACTACAAATTCTTTTTTTGCTCTTTTATTATTTATTATTAAATATATTTAAACCTTTCATTGTGGCTGATCTGTCTAGAGATATTTAAGTTCAGAAAGTACTTGCATATTTGTTGACACTGTGTAGGCCACTCCTAATAGCCTTTCTCTTGGTCAAACTACCATTTGTATTAATAGTAACATTACACAGTAAGACTGGATACCCTTTGTTAAGGACCTTAAAGTAGCTGATAAGGAGCTGGCTGGTGGTAGTGATAACTACCTTATAATCTGGAAAAAAGGGGGTATAGTTAGTAAACCATGTGCCAGCCTTTCCCAAGTGTGTGTCTGTGTATAAATCAAACCTCAAAGAGAGAGAGAAAGTGTGTGTGTGTGTGTGTGTGTGTGTGTGTGTGTGTGTGTGTGTGTGTGTGTGTGTGTGTGTGTGTGTGTGTGTGTGTGTGTGAGTGAGTGAGCCACTTGGGCAGAAACACGAAGCACTGGTTGGACAGAGAGGGTGCTGGAGGTCTTGGCTTGGCTACTCAGCTGAGATCTCAACCCTATAGCTGTGCCAGTGGGGAGTGTTACTGGGAATCTGCAGAAAGAGGGAGAAACCAGCCCTGGACTGACTATGGTTTCTGCGTGCTTTTAAGGGAAATCGCACTTGATGCAGAAAGCTGCATCTGGAAATACTGTGTGTGTGTGTGTACTTGTCATCCTCCCAGTGTATGTCCCCACTGTTGCCAGTGGTGAGGATTGAAGCTCCTTGATTACTGGTCCAGTGGTGGGGCATCACAATAACATTAAGCACATATGCAGATATCACAGTATGTATTGCTGTTTACACCTCCTGAGCAAGTTTATTACTATCTAAACACACATTATAGTATATATGTGATGGTCACACAAGATTACATGTCAATAAAGACGAATTTTTGTAATCTAAACATCAATGACATGCTCACTGGAAAGGATATTTATCAAGGACAGTATACAAATTAGGGGTATGTGCATACTCTGAAGATCTGAAAAATTACTCGCTTGAATATGACCGACATGTCATCACAACTCTCAACCAATCGGGGACACAGCAACAGACTCCTGAACACATTTATACATGAACAGGCACAATAATGGACACTTTTAAATTATTATGAACATTAATCTGCGGCATTGACTTAATATGCAAGTGTAATTTATTATACACATTCTTCAGGAATAGATGTGTACAACTGAATAGATGTGTACAACTGTAATGACTGTCATTATTTTATAAGTAGAATCCACTACCCCTTACCCAAAATGACCAATTTTTGGATGGTTTAAGAGGGTCAGTGCTAAAAGTGGAGTTGAAATCCGGGGCAATCATGGCCTGTTAATAGGTTTTCATGACATATAAACCACAATCACCACCTGTAAGAATCAAACCCATGCCATCGATGCTGTTAACGAACTGTGTATTCAATGGGTGCAACACAGAAAAAATGTATCACATACATCTAGTAGAATACCTAGAAGGGAAGTCTGCACTGTTAAATCCTAATGGGTACACATCCCAAAGTAAAGTAGTGTATAGCCTACCAAAGTGTGGAAGCTCACTGTGCCAAATATGATACACTTGACTAAAGCATCCCTGGCTGACTAGGTATCGGGCATACGGATAAGACCACATACAAACACTGCACTATTATGAGCAGATTACCTACATGCAGCTGAGTAGTGTATGCATCTAACACACCTAATACCAATGGATGCTGTCTGAAGTATCTACAACTGATGTGTGAATTAAAAAGTGATCCATTATAATGAATGGTACAGCAGTATGTGAGAATGATGGCAATGCATCAATTATAACCGTGTGCATAGAAAGTACTGTAGTTCAAAGTCAAGTGTCAATGATCAAGGAAGTTGTCCCTGTAAACTTGTACACACAGCAAACAATACATGAAGCACCCACTATAAGCATATCAAAACTCAAGACATGTGAGACACGATCACTGTCCCCCTGACATTGCCAAACAAAATGTTATACAGCCATTAAATCCTGGCATACAGCCATATGTGTTCAAGAAAACTATCAAGTGGCAATACGGATGTGAAGTAGTACACATCTGTGATGCAGTACAGTCACACTATAGCTGTACATAGGCTACAATCACATTTCATAGGTTCATATGTTCAAAGGAGAGTACTAGGCTACTGGCCCAAGAGACCATAGAAGCCTAGCCAGATTCAACCCAAGTTTAACGACTTTCAACAGCTAAGAGAACAAGGTTCACAGAGGTATGAGCCTATGTTACTGTACAAAATACCGACGGCCTCTGTCCATGATGGTCATGGACACCATGTCAGAAGTAAATTTATAATTACATATCAGTTGATCTTGAAGAAGGTCAGGGAGAGGCTTTTCTTTACATGAAAGCAGAAGCTTGTTCCAGAGAAAGAGTAGTCTCCGAGAGATATCTATGTCTCCAACATGAGTTACTTATGTGAAAGGCTAGTATGAGATCCTTGGAATGAGTGACCCTCATGCAGTTTGATCAGGGCTGGACTGGACACTGCCCTGTAGGCCTGACATATAATGCCCCTTAGTAGTCTGTAGGAGACAGAATACAGTGATAGGCCTTTCAATCTTTCCACTTAAGATGTGTTTTTTTATAACCTGTATCCTTCTGGTTTGAAAATTCTGGGTTTGCTCCAACTGTTGCAGATATCTGGAGATGTACATGCCAAGGGGTGCATTGCATTGCACTGTACTTTTGTGTGATGAGGACCAGGAGTACTGGAATTATAACATCCTTTGTGTGATGAGGACCAGGAGTACTGGAATTATAACATCCTTTGATCTGTATGCCATATGAATCATGCCACATAGAAGGACTTTTTCACCAATGTGGACACAGGATAGTTGAAATTCTGATAAGTATCAACCTGAGTACCCAGATCATGTACCGCTGGGTCTACTCTTAGGGGGCACTGTCTATATTGCAAGTAAGTGGGGTATTTGTTTAAAAAAGGGAATAATTGTTCTTTTAGACCTTTTAGGAAACATTTCTGAGAGTGTTACATTCAAGCAAAAGGAGGAGTCAAGGAGGACTGACATCTCGGCTCTCGACGACCCACCCGGTCTGCAATGCCTTTTTTTGGTGCAGTGGGTGAGAACTTTATTTAATGCAGAAACAGTTTGACTGTTCACTAAATAAATCACCTTTAAACAAAATTCTTTTCCCAATGCTAATATATGCAATTGGCAAACTTCCCCCAGGAGCCAGCCCTACTCGACTCTCCGAATTCTGTTTCCTAAAAAGAAAAAAAAGAAAAAAAAAGAGACAAAAAAACTCTGTCCAGTCTCTCGATCGATGTCACGTTGTTGTTATTTTGCACAAAAAACTAAAATCTCTCACTCATTCCAGACCTATATTTATTTTGTGTTATTACTCTGTAATATCTATTAATATATATAGTAAGAGCATTTAAAGATTCTTTAGGTGTGAATAAATTCCAAGTCAAAAAAAAGTCAGAGTCAATACGACAATTTGTGACTTGTTTCTTTACCTTTCAATAAATAGGTCATTAAGTTAAGACCCGATACGCTGGTAAACTCCACTGATTTTGTTTAATGAAACTTCAACATAGGTGTCTGCCTCCATAAAAGATAAACTCTTCGGTCATTTTAGTTGTAGTTTCCAAAGACCAGAGAGACCCCTCCTTATTGAGTTAATGACTAAATCTAATTCAAAAATCTTCTCAAACAGTGCCAAAAGTGAGTGTAATGGGGGGGAAAGATTAGAAAAAATTGTTGTCTTATTATTTATCAAGCAGCCATAAAAAAAAATTTTTTTTTCAATTCTTTTTAAAAAAAAGTAAAAAAAGTCTAAGAGAGTTAGAAATTTGTTTTGCTGTTTTGCTGAAAAAGAGTTAAACCTTTGGCCAAAGTCTACCCAGTTCTTGGGTAGGTACAATAGTTGGAAAAATGTAAAATGTTGAAGTAGCGCTGACATAAATTATTTGAGTGATTGCCCGACCTGTGCCTTTTTGTTTTTTTAATATTTCCATGGCCTTACTGACCCTGCTATTCAATTCTATGTGTCGTGTATCTCCACGTGCAGGTTGATGGGTATCTCTTGTGCAAGGATGGTTGTATTAAGGTAACCATTCCTGGAACATAGCCTATCTGGACGCTTGTGGTTGCGGGTTTTAATTCTGGGGTCTGCTAGGGTCAGGATTGCAAGAATTTTCAAGGCAAAACCTGGGATGCTGGGCAGGGTCTCTGCCGTTTTTAGGTTTTGCAATTAGAGTGGCCTACTCTGTTTTGAGATAATAGGATGAGGAATGGTGGCATAATGGTGGCAGGTACATTCTGGGTTACAAAACCATTAGTTGAGTTTTGGTTTCTTGATCCAAATCACAACCGCTGTGTCTTGTCTTCAGGTGTGGTTGAGTATTGTTGTGCTTATCCACAACCAGTGTAGTCACTAGCTAATACAATGTAGCTTTTTTATATAGTTACAAAATGCTGCTTTGTGACATCACAATACAATACATTGTTGGTATGACATGCATGCAACATTTGGGAACTGTTAACACATTTGTACATTGCAAATTAGATCATGGACTCACCGAAAATCACACAGACAATCTTTTTCCAGAGGGGCTAACACAGATGAATAACTTTTGTCACAGCTATGGACTTAAACTAAACACCAAAAATGCATAACTGTATCCTGAGAGAAGTCATCCATTCCCTGATCTCATATAGCGTATACACACTGTTTAGAGTCCAGTCAGTAGTCATTTTGTCAGGGTTCACAAACATCAGGTGCAATCTAGCCTTGTCAGCATCCTGTGTCTACAGTGGAGAGACAATCATTCTATGCTAAGGATAGTATAGTATCCTATAGGAGTCAAAAAGGAAGTCATTGTCCACTGTATTCGACTATCATTCAATTCATCATTAAGTACAAACGTCCCTTTGTTATATACCCAACTAGGCATATCCAACAATTGGACACAAGAACAGGGGTTCTCCTAAAAAAGAATACAGGGTGGCATAATTTATCTTATGCAGACTGCCTCTATCTCTCTATCTCTGTATTCTGTCTCCTGGGGAGAGATCTATGGAGACATATAAGTTATATAAAGACTCCACGAACTCACCTCCTGCATATCCCCAAAACATCACAGAACAAACAGTACCAGACACATCCATTCTACGAACTTAAATGTGATATAAATAGTTCCTGCTGGAGAGACAGGTATGTATCCCAGAGGCTACCCCATCTACGAAACAGGCTCCCCATCCATGTGAACCCAATTCAAGTGCAACTTAGACAACTGGATGGGAAACTGGAAATTCATCCCTTGGTTTGGACCCTGTTGTTCTTAATGGACAAGATAATGGACAGAATGTAGCATCTCCTAGGGCCCATGAGAGGCCCATGACATGGCTAATTATGGCCCGTCCTTAAAAGGCAGACTATAAACATCTTGGACTTAAGAGGCATTGGGTCAACTGATGCCAGAGAAGATGAACTGTAGAGGGGAGAAGAGAGATTGGACAGTAGAGAAGACTGTAAATTAGTAAGGATTTGAGAGCAGTATAAAAGATTAGGAAGAAGATAAGTCTGGACAAGAGAGATTCTGGAGTTAGGGGTGAGAAACATTTGGTTTCTGTAAAGTAGGCCAAGCTTTTGGTGGGTTTTCTTTATACAGTTGTGTACACAGAGATCAAATTTAAGTTGGTCATCTATGATTATACCAAGGAGCTCTGTGTGGGGTTCAGTTGGAATTATGGTGCTATTAAGGGAAGAGATGGTGAATGAGGATTTCAGATGTTTGAGAGATTTGGGTAAGAATAGGAGTTGTTTAGTCTTTTTAGGGTTACGTATGAGTTGGTTGTTAGTAAGCCAGGTTTCCCTGAGGTTAAAAGAGGTTTGAGTACGGGTGAGCAGGTGAGAGGGGTTATCAGCAGTGGTGATGATAGTGGAGTCATCAGCATAGCGGATGAGAGATGACCGAGGACGGGATGTGTTGAGCTGGTTAGTAAAAATGTTACAAATAAGGGGACCTAGAATAGAGCCTTGTGGGACACCAGTATGTATGGGAAGAAAGGGAGCTAGAGCTGAGATCCATTTGACAGATTGCTGTATGTTAGTGAGGTAGCTAGTAAACCAGGAAATAGTAGCAGGGGAGAGGTTTAGTTGAGATAGCGTGGATAGCAGGATTGAATGAGAAACAGTGTCAAAGGCTTTAGAGATATTTAAGAAGAGGCAGAATACTAGTTTATTATTGTCTCTGGTTAGGGTGATGGAGTTAGTAAAGGAAATGACAGCGGAAGTGGTGTTGTGGAGGGGCGAAAGCCATGTTTGGTAGGGGTGATGAGGTTTTCTAGCATGAGATAAGAGAGGATTTGTTTGTGGACGCAATGCTCGAGGATTTTAGTGAGTGGAGAGAGTATGGTAATTGGACGATAGAGAATTCAACAGAGTTTCCACCTTTGTGGTAGGTATGGTGTGGAATTTCTACCAGATGGCTGGGATAGTGGATTCACAGATAAAGCAGTTAATGAGGACGGAGACAGGATATGCTATACAGTTAGCAGCAATATTTAGGAAGAGTGATGGCAAGTTGTCGACTGAAGAGGAACATGGTTTAAGTTTGAGAAGATTTTTAATATAGCTAGTGGGGATGGAACTAAGTAAGAAAGGGGAGTTATTTAGAAGGAGCATGGTGGGAGGAGAGGGAGTGGAAGGGTTGGCAGTAGGCCTAAGTTTCCGTATAGTATCAATAAAGTAGTTAGTGAAGATGGAAGCAGTTTCTTGGGGTGAATTATCAGGGCAGGGGTTTGGAGTTGAGGGGTTACTGGAGTGGAGAATTTGGTTGACTGTATTCCTGAATTTTTTTGGATTTCTAGGTTGTGTGGTTAGGGGTATGTGGTAGAAGTTTTTTTGGCAATGTTAATGCGTTTTCTGGCCAGGTTACGGAGTTCCCTGTATTTTTGGTAGTGTGCAAGTGATTTGTTTTTTATCCAAAGTTTCCATGCAGAATCTCTATTTTGCATGAGGGACCAGGTTGACTTGGTGAGCCAAAGTGAACAGCGCAATTTGACTCTAACAGTTCTGGGAGGGGTTAGAGAAATAAGCGCGTTTAAGAAGATGGAGTAGGATTGGTGAACGGCTTCGTCAAGGGGGAGGTGAGAGAAGAAGGACCAGTCAATAGCAGCAAGATAGTTATTAAAAGTCTCAGGGAAGAAGTTGGTTAACTTTCTTTTGTGAGATGTGTGTAATGGGTATCTACATTGCTGCAGCATTTGCAATTGTGCAAACAGTGTTACTTTTTGTTCACATGTTTTGGGTCAATATTTATGGGAGTAGTAATTTTGTTCCTGTGTTTGTTGCTTATTATCACAGGTGATCATGACAGTGGAAATGTAGAACTCCTACCACATGAAGTCAGAGTATCAGTAGGTTCTGATGATGAAGATGGGCAAACTGAGGCACAGCTGGGAGGGTGCAGAGGCAGAATTTGACACCGAGGTTGTGACTCACACATCTCCTGGATTTCCTTCAGACACAGTTAGTATGCCTACACATACACATTCCACTGAGTCCTCAGATAGTGGACAGGTTGAGGGTGACAGCTGATTAGAGTAGTGTGGTTACAGCAGTTTCAGTGCCTGCTGACTCTGTCCATAGCCAAATTGTAGACAAGGTGCCACTCAGGAGGGTTGGTAGTGGTGCTCGGAGGAGGTCTGCCCTCCATCTAATGCTGGTGTGTCCCTACATGCCACTCAACATGTGTTTAAGGTCATCATGGAGGCACAGGCATGTTTCACTAGGGCTTCTCTGAGGAGAAGATTGTGGTTCTAGATGTGGCACAAGCTGACATGCGTGACTGTTTCCACTGTGTAGCCAATTCAGTGGATCGGATGAATGTTACGATGTAACAAGCAGTGTCAGTGATGGAACATCTACTGGGAGAAGGACCAAAGGGCCGAAACATCATCTGGTGTCAGCCAACTTGGCCATGCCCACTCCGGCTCCCATAGTGGCACTACTATCACTGCTCTATCAGTAGGTGAGGTGTCCATATCCAGATGTGGTGGGCAACGGGGTCATGGACCTGGTCATAGTCATGAGGACAGCTCGACCAGCAGACATCGTTCACGTTCAGGTAGCACACCACCACATCTGACCATGGGCATGCCACTGCAGCTCCTGGCAGGGCCAGTTCTCACAGCCCAGGGCAATGCCGATGAACTGACACCTCTACAAAGCACAGCTCACACCTGTCTGACATGCAAGGGTGTAGTGCTAGCAGAAAGCTTGGCTATGTTCATGCAGTCATTTACACAGACATTTCACATACAGTGCCCTATACAGACACCCACACATACCAGCTGCAAGAGGCGTTAATGAGGGTTGAAGGTCATTCTTATCTACATTTCTACCTGCCTGTGTTTCTTACTCGCACACACACACTGCTCTGTCAGTCTTGGCTTCCTGCCTCCCTGACCCCCACCCTGTGGAAATGATGATAACTGTGCCATCACCTTGTTTCTATCTTTTTGATTCATGGTTACATATGCATATTGTCTCATGCACAGGATGGAAAGCTAAACGAGTGCTTAGGATATGTATTGGTGATATTATTTGGAAATTTTTTTTTGACTTATTACAGCATTTTAGTGTTGTGATTCCTACCTTGAAATAATTGATATGGCAGTCATGCTTACTACTTAACTTGTGAGAATGCAGGGATAAGTAGAGTTTGGACTGATTTTCTACACTAGGTATTTGAGACGCATGAGTCATGTTAGCTGATAAACTGCAGAAATATATATCACATAATTTAATCATGTCACATATTGGTGTCACTGATGGACAACTCACACACATTCTACTTAGGTACATTTTCAAGCAACAGTATGCAGGTATCTGTCATTCATTTGTGTTCCTACACATATTTTTTCATGTGTTCAACACTTACCTTGATAGTCCTGCAGTTACAGTTGTTGTCATTCAGGGGTGACTGTCTGATGCTAGCACTACACAGCCATTACATGGTTAAGTAAAGTCTGTGAGTGTTGCCTGGCATCAATTTTACTGGACATATGTACATCAGATGAAAGGTATACCCCTTAGGTGGTCAGCATATGTGCTATCCATTGCCTCTTGACCAGGACATCTACCTAAACCCACAGCACCTGGTGGTTCTCCCTCTGACAACTCATCAGCATGTGGCTGGGGTGAACTTGCCAGTAGTGGTGGAATGTTTGTTCCTGGCCCTTGGTGTTCCTGTTGCAGCTGTTTTCACAGAAGGATACTGTGTAGTACAGCACAGACTATGATAATTTTGGCACAAGTACTTGGATCATACTGCAGAGCACCCCATGATGTATCCAGATACCAAAACTCTGACTTCAGCAGCCCAAAATGCATGCTCTATGACATTTCTTGTTTGAACATATGCCTCATTATAGTGTTCCTCCATGGATGTGTGTGTGTGTGTGTGTGTGTGTGTGTGTGTGTGTGTGTGTGTGTGTGTGTGTGTGTGTGTGTGTGTGTGTGAGACGGATGTCATCAGCCATGGTTCAACTGCACCTCTGCATCCCCCAGTAAATGGCCTTGTGGGACATCATCCCTAGAAAACATCTGGAAGAGCTGTGAATTGTGCCCGATATGGGAGTCACGGTAACTGCCTGTTTTGCCAGCACAAAATTCAAGATGATTCCCATAGCATTATACATGACCTTGCAGTTAACAGAATGGAACCCCCTTCTGTTAATGTAGAGCCTTCCCTGTTCCCAATGTGGTGAATTGATCTCAATGTGCGTGCAGTCTATGGCACCCAAGAATTCAGGGAAGTGTGCTATGGGATAGAATTCCTGCATAGTTCTAGCTCTGTCCTCAGGAGTATGGGGGAAATAAATGTAGTCAATGTCATGCTGTAGCATAGCATTCATGAATCAGTGTAGGATCCTGGATGCTGATGCCTATGACACTCCCCGCATGGCCCCTATGGGTCTCTGAAATCTTCCTGTAGCTAATATTGTAAGTGCTACACATACCTTGGTCTCTATACATATCAGTTCCTCTCTGTCTGCCTTTGCTCTCAGGTGAAGATGACAGAGGTTAGAGTACCTTGAGCGTATCTCTAGTCACCCTGCACACTACTATTTCCACCGCATGCAGACCAGGGTCTAAATGCCCTTCTCCTCTTTGCCCGAGGTCCATTAGCAGCAGCAGCATAGACTTGAGCCTGTTGTACATGCACATGCAGAAAAGCAGACCCCCCTAACACATTCTTTCCCTCCAGTGTAGTTTCCATGGCTCTATGGCAAAAGGCCACACTAAGTGTACACAGCTTCATTTATAGGTCGTTTAGTAGCTCTGCCATTTTGGATTAGTTGATTAGTATACAGTTCAACTGCTTATGCTGTAATTAGCATACCACAATGTTTGTCGTGTTTGTGCAGTTCTACACATCATGTAGAGCCACTTACTTAATACAAATCAGTATCCTGCCATGTGCATGTCGCACCGAAGCATACGCGTTTTTAGTGAGCTGTGTAGGGTTTAATGAATCCAGCCATTAATTTTTTTTATGATATAGTTACTAAAGCTTTGGAACAAACCTGGGGTTACATTCTGGGCTTCTCAAAGGCTTTTCACAATTTGCCATTCAATGTGATAAAAAGGGGTCTATATTATATGTTCGAAGTCTTAAAACTTCGAATCTCATATGGTCGACTCCATATGAGTGAAGTTTTCAAACTTCGAACGTACAATATAAACAAAATAAAAATTAAAAAAACTACCTGAACGCTCTATGCAGGGGGGCAAGCCCCCCTGCACCCACCACACCCCCGCTACTTAAATACACCAACTCCAAG
This sequence comes from Protopterus annectens, assembly GCF_019279795.1. Classification (NCBI taxonomy): domain Eukaryota; kingdom Metazoa; phylum Chordata; order Ceratodontiformes; family Protopteridae; genus Protopterus; species Protopterus annectens. The sequence goes on along the minus strand of NC_056741.1, from coordinate 290,897,018 downwards.
ATCGCACTACATTGAAGTGAAGGGAAATATTCCCTGCGGCGATCTCCATTGTAATGTCTGATGTTTGAAAACTTCGCTCATATGATGTCGATCATATGGGAGTCGAAGTTTTCAAACTTTGAGCTTACAATATAAACCCGATAAAAAGATGTCATAAAATTAAAAGTTAAAAGTTACTTAGCAAGGTGGATTATGAATTGGTTGCGTATTAGAGAACAATGTATAAAATTTAGAGGAACATTATCTAAATTTATGACAGCATATTCTGTTGTCCCCAGATTTCAGTTTTACGACCTGTACTACTCAATGTTTTTTCATCAATACTAAAGAATAAAGACCTTTGGTTATACAAATATGTGGACTGCAAAACCGGCTTCATATTGCAAGAAAAAAATGATTATTAGCATTAAACACTAATATGCAAACACTGTCGGATTGGCCAATATTAAGAGGATTAAAGTTTAATACTGGTAATATTGGTAAATGTAATAGTAAGCATTTCAATAATAAACTGTTATGTTATCTCATTTATCAACTGTCCCATTAAAGGAAATAGATAAATATGCAGATAAAAGAGTCAAGATAACTTCTAAATTAACATTTAAGGACCAGAGTAAAACTGTTTGCAGCCAAGCTCTTAGGAAAATGGGCTATTTTTTTTTGAACACTGACAACTAGAGTTGATTATAACCACTACTTTCAAATCCTTTACAGACCTATTTTAGAGTACTTTTTGTTCATATACACAGGGGCAATCAAGAAGACTAGAAGGTGTGCAGAGAAAATTCATCAAAAGAAGACTATGTTAAGGACATGGATTATGAGAACAGATGTAGACATCTAAAATTTCATTAATAACGTTCAGATTTGAGATAAGCTTATAGTAGCCTATAATGTATTTCAAGAACCAATTTTGCAAGCAATGTTTAATATGGAAATATTTACTTGTGATCAATCATTATGTGTTTGTAACGTAACTGTTCAGATGCAATTATGCAAGACTAAAAGAAAATATTCATATCTAACAAACATAACAGCCATTTTATGGAACAGTATTCCTATTAAAATTTGCTTAGATAATGACCCAAGAGCTTTTAAGAAATCTTTAGGTAACTGGATGGAGGACAGAATATACAAGCCATATCTTATCTCCTAGTTGCCCATCACATCAGACCGGAACACTGTAATGTTGCTTATGAAATTATAAGTTGAAGTGGAAAGAGAAAAGTACTGCAGATACACATGATTAAATAAGAGACAGGCATAGCAGTGGCCATAGCTCTCAACCTCCCATCTCCAAAATGAGAAACGCTACCCTCATAATGTGGAGCAAATAGGCAAAATGTAGAACACATAGTAACAGCTTACTAACAATTTCAACTAGGAAGGTCATGGGATGGTTAAAATATGCTGGTTTTACTTATAAAAAAAAGATCTTTTAATGAATTAATATGACTCACTTCTATTTATCATGGATATCTAACACTGGATGTGTGACAGACTCTTCCAATGTGGAACTTTGAGGAACATGAACTTTTTACGACACCAAATGAGGTACGTTCCTCATAAAGAGGTACACTTGAGAGGTATGGCAGGGCTAAGTACTTAAACTTTCAAGAATTAGAAATTATGTAAGACAGACATATTTTGAAGCAGAGTGAAGGTAAGGAGGCAGGAGACTGCATATAGCGCCATTATGATGCAGTAAGTAGTAAATCAAACAGTAATTTTTGTTCTTACAATTAGGGTATAACCGTGGGGTTCAGCAGAAGCATAGCCATGAGTTACATAGGCATTGCTTAAGATGATTTTTGAAAACATTTAGTTTTCAATTTGCATGCAGTAGTACTGAGTATCAAAGTTTGGAGACATTGCTGGAGTATGGTAAGTTGTTAAAAGTACTATTACAACTGGTAGTGAGTACAAGTATTTTATGGTGTTTTGTAGTGCTGAATATTTTTCTGGTTTATATAATGGGTTATGTTCAACAGCTGCAAGGAGTTATGATATTGTAGGAGCTCTAGCCAGTACAGTTGTTTTAAGGCTATTCAGTGGCAACTTTTTGTAGGTAGATTAGTGGAAAATACAGCAATTTTGTCGTAACGGCTGTCTAGTTTCATTTCTGGGGGTGCCATGAAGATTAGTCAGGATGGAGGAGCCATAAAGGAGAGAACGCATCAAATAGGTTGATGAAATGTTTTTTTCTAAAGCTGTTTATGTGTGCATTGTGCATAATAAACAAAGTTTCTGGTAACAGCTTGGAGAATGTATAGATCAAAGTTTAGATGTATATCTACTGGGGCTCCCATTATCTGTGATGGTGGTACTACTGCTATTCTGATATTATTTTCAGACTGTATTTTGAAAGATTGTTTTGGTCTGAGAAATGTTTTGGGTGAAGAGCATTAGTGTTACCTTTTTTAAGATTTAAATGAATGTGAGATTTTCTTAGCTATGTTTCAATGGTTAAGTAGTCATGGGCGAGGTCATTAAGTTTTGAGAGGGTTGAAGAAGGGCAGATGAGGGAGGCATCATCTGCATATTGGACTATGGTTGGGTGCTTGAAGGCTGTGTGATGTTTACTTACAACTATATTGAATAAGATGGTGCCAAGTATTGAACCCTGTGAGACTCCAATGGAAAAAAGTAGGAAGGGTGAAAGATCTTGGAGCCAGTTTACCACCTACTGTCTGTCTGAGTGATATTTATGGAACCATGACAGGCTGACCGGGAGAGGTTGAATGATGAAAGTTCCATGAGTAGATTTGGTGACAGATAGTGTTGAATGCTTTTGACAGGACAAGAAAAATAGAGGATACCAAGTGGTCAAAATTTCTTATGTGATTAAAGGTATTTGTGAAACTACGAAGGATGGCTGTGGTACTACATTTAGGATGAAAACCATGTTGGAGAGGAGGGTATTATTGATGAGGTATTTTAAGAGTTGTGAATGGATAATTTTTTTCCTAGGATTTTTGATAAAAGTGGTAAGATAGTTACGGGTCTATAGTTGATGAATTCTGCGGATGTGTCCCCTTTGTGTAGCGATATAATACAATACTTTTTCCAGAGGGCTGGAACACAGTCTTTTCAGACAGTACTGCTTATAAGGTTAAGAGACAGGGAAGACAAGGATATCCACTGCTTCTTTCAGATACTCAAAAGGTAAACTGTCAGCTGCCAAGGTGGTTGACTTTAGTGTGCACACAAGTTTTCATAGCTACTGTTGGGACAGGTTGGAAATTAAACTGATCTGGCTATGTTTCAGCTTTATGTAGGATTGCAGATAAAGGGTTATCCTTGAGTAAGGAGAGAAAAATTTGTATAAAATGAGAACTAAGTTGGGAAGAGATGCTATTTTTGTTGTGTTTGTTATGGGTGTGGTGTGTTGGACTGACCAGGAAAATGGAGTTTAGTAATAAGGATGTATACCAGAAAACTGATGTTTTTGAGCTTTGGCATTGGAAAAAAAGCTTGTGATAATTCTATGCACTGCAAGTAGATCGAACCAGTCAATACTTAATGAAACATATCCAGACTTCAACAGAAGGAATCTGGTCATACAGGCAAGCTCATCTGCTTCTAGGTCACGTAGTCAGAATGCTTAAAAGAGATATTTTTTTTTCTTTTTCTACAGGGTCCCAAGACACCTCTGGAATTTCTAAGTCAGACTTTTCTTTGTTTCTAAAAGGACATAAAAAGTTCAGGGAGTTCAACCACAGAATCAGAGGAAGCTTGGGAAGTGCAGAGGGCTGAGACACTGTCTGATCTAGACTCAAGCAAGTTCTCAGGCATTGACTTTGGTCTTCAGTGCCTTTACGGCTTCAGAAAATGATGCATTTGCGGCCCTTGTTTGCTCGTGTGTTGGGACCTTGACCTCTATTTGGTCTTTAGGCATCTCTCTTTGGACAGACTCTGGTGATCCTGCCTTCCACTGCAGTGATGAGGATACCAGCTTCTGAAATTGAAAGCCCAATGGTCTAAGGAAAGTGTGGCACAGATCTTAGTCTCAGAGAACACTTGAGAAGCTAATGGCATGGTGGTCTACAAAGCAGTCATACACCTGAGGTTGCTGTTGAGACAAGCTCCAGAATAGGGAGCTGCAAGTCTGCCTCACTTCACCTGAAGTACCTTAAATTCAAACTTCTTGTAAGTAATTTAATGTTAGTTAAAAAATCAGGCATCAGTGCATCTTTAGCTGTGATGAATCACAGACCTTTTTGTAAAACAGGTAATTCAGACTCAGAATGTTTATATGATGATAAATTAAAAACAGTCTTGTGTTCACTTACCTAACCTGTTGTCTCGTCTATGTATGTGTTGTATGGACTCATTTCCATTATCTAAATCTTCCTTTTCCTTCTTGACCTTCTTTGTGGTAATGGCAGGAGAGTCGTTTGTAGAACGGTTGGAAAAACCAAAGGGTCTAGTGCTGACACAACCAGGATATCAATCCATGGTGCATTCAACTGTTCAGTATTTTGGAACCCTTCTTGCTGATCTTCTTTGTCATCTCAATGTTCATGCTGTCTTAACCACTGGTCTGTCACTTCGCATAATCATTCTTTCTCCATCTGAATACATCTCCGCTGGTAAAATCTTTGATGTCTCCTCGTAACTTACACTTGACGGTCACTATTTAGCAATCCTCACGTCTTTAATCCATCAAGCATCATACTATGTAAGTTAGTTTGAAGAGATGACATGGTGAGAGAATTAAAATGATGCTCCAGTTCTTTCAGTTCTCAAAACAATTATCTTTCAACTCCTTCAAAAAAACTCATTCATTAGAAACATGTAGTCTGTACTCGATTTTAAATTCAACTTCTGCTAATGTCTTAGTAGTTCAGGATACTTTGTATTACAGGTAGGAAATTTTAGAACTCTCAAGCCACTGAGCACAAGCTTCATAGATAAATAAGCTTCAAAACTGAAGCACCGCCACTCTAGCCATTTAAAAGTTTTATAAAAACATACAAAAATAATTATTTTCCCCTCTTTTAAGTTTGCAGTTTTACATATAGTAAATACACTAATTAGAAGGGGTGATATAAAATTAAAACTACATGAGGCTGAATATACATGGATTTAAAATTTTAGAGCATGCAAAATGCCTAGATTGAATGACAAGAGCAGTATAAAACCTCTATTAAGACTAAGGGAAATACAAAAATAACTGAATATGTGTATTTTAAATATGAAGCGTGATTATTTTAATGATTTTTAATTACCATTTTAAATGACTACATACATAGGTAATTTTGAAATGTTTTTAATCACAGACATGAAAAAGCTCAATAGCAAAAGCCATTGAAGAGACTCGTGTGCAATAATTGTTATTATAGTTCTTTCATTAGTGGTTATGAGAATTGTTTGTTCTTTTAGTTATTGTATAGTTCAAAGTAGGATAAGGTACTTCATACAGCAGGAAACAGTACAAGTTTCAACTACTGGTATGGTGGCAGTTAGGTGACCACTGGACAATACAGAACAATTTCAGATGGAACTTGACAAGCTCCCTTTGAACAGCTGTGTGTAAACCCCAAATACCATCCATATGTCTTGTTACTGCATACTGCTGTATGCTACATGTCTTGTTTCTCCAGACTGCTGTATACTGTATTTTTCCTTATGTCTAAGCATGTTCTGCTGTGGAGCTTTTCTCCCCAGGCCTCCACTGAAAATTAACCTGTGTCCAGTATGACCATCCCAGTAAACAAATGTAAAATAAAATTAAAATAAAAAATATCAGACATACTGCAATACCTGCACTTCACTATAAGAAGTCAGATATCCTTCACTGGAGTGTCTCTTTCACTTTGGAACGTCACAAGATGCACGTGAATCATTCAGGTTAGTGAAGACTAGAGATGCAGTCAACATTAACAACACTCTAAGGGGATTTATCTTAAAAGGAAATATTTTTATCTTTCAGCTCACAAATGGGGTCTCAGTTTAACTGCACACAGTCCTTGCCAAAAGAATAATACTGGGATGATTAAATGGGGTTCAGCACAGGTGGGCAAATAATCCCTGTACCAAAAATTAAAGTCTGCAAAAAAGATGGAAAAATAATCAGGCCACTCCAGGCTGAAAAATCTTGGTATAGAGCTAGATCACAAACACTGAAATATACAAACAGCTTTATTAAAAAATAGGAAAGGATGACATGCCCTCATTAAAATAATGGGAAATAATGTGAAATAATAAACATAAATGAGAAGGTGTTACTTTACAGAAAGCAGCACAACACACTTCCACAGGTAATGGCAGCACTCAGAATTTTGGATGGTTTTGAAAGGTCTAAGGGTTAACCACATGTGATGTTTATAAAGAAAGTTGTGCCTACAAACAGTGGACTAGTTAAACAAGTAAAAGAGGAGGTGTTAAAGCTGCAGAGTGAAAAGACAACCAGCATCTTTGGTATCTTTATATGATATAGTACTGTTTTAATAGTAAACGATTTATGTACTGTTGATATCAATATTTGTGCATGCAGTTAAGCTGCAATCTATTAGTAATCACTAAAACAACTGTGTCATGAGAACAACTCTACTGGCTTCAGCAGCAATCCACTAAGTGCAATGTTTTACATATCAGGGATACAGCCAGGCATACATAATCAAGGACAGCAAATTAAGTATTCTGAGTTAGTCATTCTAACTCAACAGGCACTAAAATTATGACTCATCAAACACTGTCAATGAAAAAAGATACAAGGGAACCACAAAATCATTTGAATTTGCCTGCAGTGATTTATCCTTCTTATAATATTAGATTGTCAAATAAGGGGTTTCATTGTGAGAATGTCAATTTAGGCATTACATATTTATCTACATATTCAGGGAAAGGATGTTCTTTTCTAGGTAAACAGAAGAATAACATGGGAAATTGTTATACTTGTCTGTAAATTTTAACTATACTCCTGATAACCAAAATTTTCAAAATTTGACTACTTTCAGATTCTGTTAGTAGAACCAATCATCATCATCAGTTCAAACTTTCCCATTTTCTTCATGGGATGGGGGTGTCATGTCATTTGTCACCATCTCTCCCTATTCAATGCTACTCTCCTACCTTATTCAACACTCATGCCAGACTGTCACAGGTCTTCTCTCACATAATCCATCCACCTCTTTGCAGAACACCCTAGTTTCCTCTTGTCTTCTTTCCTATCTATCCCAAGTCCTCTTCACCAGACTGTCTTCTGCTTTCCTCCACATGTGCCCGAAACACGGTAATCTGTTCTCTTTAACCAGTTCTGTAATTGGAGCTACTTTGTCTTCTGCTATGCTCTCATTTTTTCGTCTTTCCCACAGTGTGCTTCCTATCACCTGTCTCAGGTACTTCATCTCCATCACGTCTAGCTTCCTCAAATGCTCTGCCTTTACTGCCCAGTTTCTGTACCATACAGTAGTACTGATTGTACCACTGTTTTGTACACCTTACTTTTCAGCTTCTTTGGCATTCTTCTGTCATACACTAGCCCTGACACACCGTGCCAGTTGGCTGTAGCCCCAGAGATTCTAGTTCTGACCTCCTCATTCAGACTTCCCTTCTCCTCAACCACCTCTCATGGATACTTGAAGCTGTTAACATGTGCTATTTTCCTCTTCTATCTCAATTTTCAGCTTCGCCTGATTTCCCTTATTTGCTGCCATTACAACTGTCTTATCTGTACTCGGTTTCGGTTTTGCATTCCATATCCCTACCTTCTTGCTCAGAGTCTGCATGTAATACTACATCATCTGCATACAGTCAGCTTTGTTGACTTGTCCCCTCCAACCTGTTTTCTGATGTAGTCTAGCATCATATGCACAGCAGTGGGGTCAGAAATGAACCCTGATGCACACTGGGAACTCCACTGTAAGACCAAACACTATTTATACTTCAGTCACTGTGTCCTTGTACATTGCTTGCACTAATTCTACCAATGTTTCTGGGACTTCAAACCACCGCAGGGCTGCCCAAGTTAACTTTCTTGGGACCTTGCTATATGTTCTCTCCAAATATAGGAATGCCCAGTGGGACTGTCTCTTCATTTCTAGCTTCTTCTCAAGTATCTCTCTCTCAGTGCAAACATCAGGAAAGTTGTCCTGCATCCTGAGCTGAATCCAAACTGCTCATTTCCCATCTTTCTTTCCTCTGCTCTGTGTATTCATTTATTAATCACCCTCTCCAGAGCCTTCATGCAGTGTGATAGGAGTTTGACACCTCTGTACTGCTCACAGTTGTGAACAACCCCCTTTGTTGTTGAACACTGGCACTAGTATGCTTATTCTCCAGTCATCTGGGATATGTCTTTCTCTATACTGCTCTGAGTACCCACAGGAGCCATTTCTCCCCTATCCCACCCAACATCTTGATCATCTCTATAGTGCCCTCCTCTGAGCCTGCTGCTTTCCATGATTTAATTTTCCTTACTACTGTTCTTCTGTTATTGTGGGCTCTTCCTCTTCTCTCACCATAGGCTATGTCTGGGTGGTCTGTGACGTTTTCTTCATTCAGAAGGTGCTGGAAATACTCCTTCCATCTGCCTTTGATGTTTTGTGGACTGGGGAGTAGGTTGTTACTGGCATCCCTCATGAAAGGTGCCTATCTATATTTTTTTTCATCTTTCTCTCTCTTTGCCTTGCAACCTGATAGAGCTTCTTTGTGCCATCCATTCAGTCATTTTCCAGGAGTTGGTATAGTGCCTCTGATGACTTGTTTTTTGCTACTGAAACTCCTCTCTTAGCATCTTTGTTAGCCAATTGGCATTCCTTCCAAGCCTGGTCTGTCTTTTCTACTTCCCACTTTTTCCTGCATGCATTTCTTCTGATGATTTCCTGAATTTCTGTATTCCACCACCAACTTTCCTTATGTACACCTTACATACCTGGCTCAGTTGCATATCTATTTTGTTGTCCTTACACATGCTGTTTCAAGACACGACCATTCTTCTTCAACTCCATCTATTTCCTCTTTTTCTTGAGGTGCTAGAGCTCTGAGTAATTCCTTAAACTGTTGTGTTTTCTCTCCAGTCAATTTCCAGGTCTTCAGACAGGTTACTGTTGACCTCAGAACCTTCTCTGACCAATGCTTGCAGCTAATTGTGGCAACCAGTGGTTTATGCTGTAGGCCAGTGGTTTCACTGGGGATAACTTTGCAATTTCCTTACTAGGAGGAAATCTGCATGACTTGCATGCTGGCCACTTTTGTATGAGATCTTGTGACTGCCTCTCCTTCTGAGACCATGTGTTGGTCATCATCATAGGTTCATAGGTAGGTAACTAAGCTACTGGCCCTAAGGTCTATATAAGCCTAGCCAAATGGTACCCTGGCTTTTGCCACCCAAGAAAATTATTTTCCTGTGCCCCTGTCAAGCAGAGCCACAGAAGTGATCCCCAGGGTGAATTTCCTATCTCCCATCCAATCATCAAGATTTTTCTCGAAGAGTGCTAATGAGGAGCTTTGTTTGATATACATAGGTAGTTTGTTCTAGAGTATGGAAAGTCTCTGGGATAGGAATCTATCCCTCCAGCATTTCTGTTTATTGTGGTGACAAGGTTTAGGTCCTAGAGTGTGTAGCTTGGAGGGATTGGGATTTCTTTAAGTGGAGCATGTCAAACAGCTCTGGGTTTGACAAAGCTTTGTATGTTAGGCAGAGATCGCCTCTGAGTAGGCGATATGCGACAAAGTAAAGCTGGAGTTTTTTGAGATGGTCTGTGTAGGGCATCTGTTTGAGGCTGGTGATCCTCTTTGTGAGGTATTTCTCTGGCCTTTCCAGTTGTTGTAGAGGTCTTGTGAGGTACATGCCAAAAGGGGCATTGTACTCTATAACGGGTCTGATAAAGTGATGAGTAGAGGGGAACAATGACCTTTTTTCCTGGATGAGAAACCTTTTGTGATGAGGTGTGCCACGCAGAAGGATTTCCTGACTACTGTGGCGATGTGATAATCAAAGGAGAGACTACTGTCCACCTGTGTCCCAAGGTCTCTTATCACACTTTCGGTGTTAAGTAGGCAAACCTTTTGTGATGAGGTGTGCCACGCACAAGGATTTCCTGACTACTGTGGTGATGTGATTATCAAAGGAGAGACTACTGTCCACCTGTGTCCCAAGGTCTCTTATCACACTTTCAGTGTTAAGTAGGCAGTTCAAGGGTACAGAAATTTTACCAAAAGGGATGACAATGCACTTTTTGGCATTGAGCATGAGACCATGGCTTTGACACCAGGCATCTGTCTCAGTGAGGCCCTTTTGTAGGATGTCCACATCGTTAGGAGTTTTGATTATGGCTCCTAGTTTGCAATCATCTGTGAACTTTGTTAGCCAAAGACCTTTTGTGTTAGCCTGTACTTCAGAGAAGTAGATACCAAACAGGAGAGGACCCAGGACTGAACCCTGTGGTACTCCACTTGTCACTGGTATGAAGTTGGATTTAGAGTCTGCTACCTTCACAGTGTGGGTTCTGTCAGTAAGCCACTTGGCAACCCATCTTATGACATAGGGGTTTATACCTAGTTTAGTAAGTTTATCTATAATTCCAGAGTGGAGGGTAGTGTCGCAAGCCTTGGCGAGATCTAGATAGGCTGTGTGAATCACCTTAACCTCATCTACGGCTCTGATGACCGCTTCAAAGAAGTCTATCAGGTTTAGGAGACATGATCTGCCTTTTACAAACCTGAACTGGGTAGGGTCCAGAGTTTGGAGATTACCAATGTCATTGTTTATAAGTTCCATGATGATACGTTCCATAGCCTTGCAGACCAGGCTAATGGGGTGGTAGTCCCCAGGGTCAGTGGTGGCTAACCCTTTGTGGAGTGGGATAACTGTTGTTATGCGCCATCCAGTGGGAACAAAGCCTGAGGTGAGGCTATGATTGAACATGGTACTTAGGTGGGGTGCCAGTTAGTTCTATAGTTCATGTAGAATGCAGCCTCGGATGTTGTCAGGTCCCATGGATGCTGTGCTCTTGGCTTTAAAGAGTGTTTTTTTACCTGTGCAGCTGTGATTACAGGAACTTTGTATTCTTCTGGTACAAAGATGGGCCATTTAGGGGGTAAGAGAGGGGTAAAGTTAGCACTGAACCTATCTGACAGGATGTTGGCAATATCAGTAGGTTCTGTATATTTAATGCCATTGTGCTGCAACTCAGAGCATATCTGAGTGTTGACATTGAGATTCTTGACATAGCTATAGAATGCTTTGTGGTTGTCTTTAGAATCAGTGGCGATTTAGTTTTCATAACTAGCTTTGGAGGATTTTATAAGGGATCTCAACTTCTTACTGAGGCTGACCATGGAGTTCCTCCAATCATGGGATTTTACTCTTTTTTGCAACAGTTTCTTTCTTCTGTTGTAGAGTTTGTTTATGGCAGGGGACCAGATAGAAGTCCAGAATGGCGTCTCCTTTATTTCTGTTGCCCTCCCCCCACCTCATGGACCCAGGCAGTCCTCATATCCTCTGCTCTCCATCCTGATATGTGCATTCAAGTCACCAATTATCAACACCAATTCTTGTTGTCTCACTTTATTCCAATAGGTCCCACAACTGATGTCTGAATGTACTCTTTTCCTCACTATCACAACCCTGCTGAGATTATGAATACTGCTCTGTCATTACAATGGAGTCTGACTGTCATTGTCACCAATTCGGATGGAATCTCTCACTGTCTTCTGAAGCCTGTACATCACCACAATTCCCTCACCATTAATAGTCTATCCTCCACATGAGTAGCAAACTATGGAACCTAAGACAGGAGGAAATCTACCCGAGTTGCATGTTGGCCATTTTGCTGCATTGCCCTTTCATCTTGTATCCTGGACACACAGAAAGTCTAGTCTCCTTCTTACCATCATGTCAGTGTATAGTCTCCTTCTTACCATCATGTCAGTGTAGGTTCACTGATAGGACAAGGCTTGGCCAGTAGCTTATTGACCCAGGGATACTGGGCTTTATGGCAGACATGCACTGGGCCAATAGGGGCACATTCACTCCTCCCAGCATTGGCATAGGTGCCTAGTGTAGGTCAGAGTAGGTTGGGTCTTCAACCCAAGTATCACCAGCAATTTCCATGACCATTTTGTTGACATTAGTCATCATGACCAGATAATCTAGAGCCATATTTTCACACTACTGCTCGGATGTCAGGATCAAAACTTGTACCTTGTGCATGGGAGGACAAGACTAACAATTATGGCAACTGGTCTCGTTGGAGAACTAATCAAGGGTCATTTTTTTCTCTCCTACTGCAGGCTTTACTCAGTATGGACTAGATGCCTGAAGAGAACTTGCAACAAACTAATTTTATAACCATCACCTCAATTTAGTGAGCTTGAAGAGGGGTGCAGGAAACTTTCCCTACAAGGTACGGGGTAAAGCTCCCTACAGATAAAAAAAAATCCATTATATCAAGTAGTGCAGACAAAATGGGCTAGGCACTTTCTTCTGTGGAAAAGTGCAGTTATTTATTTGTTGCTCTCTTAATAAGCATTTGCATTGTTTATGAATGCAGTCTTAAAATAATGGTTCTAAACACGATACTGTCATTACAAAAACTATTAAAGCTATAAGAACAAACACTGACTCTATGGCAGCAGACAGCCTACAAAGAGAGATGCCACTTTCCCACACAAGAAATTATGCATTACAACTATTAAGTTTGCTAAAATAGCTGTTTAATATCAAGAAATAAGGTTGGTCTTAGAATTTGAGCAATAACACTGTAGCTGTTTTCTGGCCAGGTGCAGAACGTTACAGACATGCTTTCTTGTATATGCAGCTGTCTGCCCCACCCACCCCACCCCAACACACACACACTCACGCGCACACACACACACACACACACACACACACACACACACACACACACACACACACACACACACACACATACGCACACTCTCGCGCGCGCACACACACACACAAACATTCCCTTTCACTCTACTGTACATCTGCTCATACCATGAAGATATTAATTCAAAACATTTTTATCTAATGTTCTGAAATGCTATTTTTTCATTATAGTAAGAAAGATAGGAATTGTTAAAAACCCATTGTGTTCTAGTAAAAAATAAATAAAAAAATAAAAAAGACAAATTGTACAATCTTGTCTCCCTGATCTGTGAAAAGGATTACAACCCTAGCCAGTGCTATGCTACTGCTCATCGCTGCAGACTTATGTTTCCTAATCTCACAACAGCTGACTGGGAGAGGGAGGGGGGGGGGACTACATTGTAACAGCTGCTTCAGGAACTGCAACAGTGGCACATCATAAGCCAACTGTGCAGAGTGACCTTAACTGTCAGCTTGTGTCCATTACTAAGAACCTACACAGTTTACTTAACTGTAGAAGTGGTGTCTGGGCTGTTCAGCTGCAATGCACCACTTGATTTCTGAGAGTAATGAAAGCTTCTGCAATTCTCTGCTCAGTAGGGCAGTCTTGGAAAATAAGGCCATGTTAACAGCTCAACATAATCAATGAATGCATGTGTCTTTGTTGGTAATGTAATCAACAAATGCACGCTAACACCAGTAACATTTCACAGAAACACAACAATTCTTTTACGTTTCAGTTTTGTTTTCTCATTCATCATTCATTATAGTCAAAATGTCAAAGGAAGCAAGAACAGCTCAAGCAGTTTAACGCCAGAGATAAAGCTTAACCTTTCTATTCAGAAACACTCTCACATAGCCAAGACCACTTAAATTAACATAGACCCTGTAAAAAATTTATCTTAAAGAGGAAAACTGGCAGTGTTTTCATTCAAAACACCAACAAGAGCATCTATGCCATCTCATAAGTCTTTTTTACAACTCAGGATACAAAACTGTGATCAAGTCTTGAGAAGTGAATCCATTCCAAGATCTTACAGCATGACATTTGAGTAAGATAGCGGAGATCTTAAGATGCCTACCACTTGTCAACAACAGACAGACAAAGGCAGCTGTCTGCTTCATCATACTCAAACATATGGAGCACAGTCATGAAAAGAAAAACAAATTTATTCCCTTGTAGTCTGAACTGTATGCAGGAAAAAAAAAAAAAAAAAAAGAATGTACAGGTCATCACAAACCTAAGCTACCTATGTCATGCTTGTCTAAAAAAATCTGAGCATGCATGCATTCCTTATTATGTTCCTCTGTCTTAAAATGCAGTTCCTTCCCAATTAACTTCAGACTATTATCCTAATCCTGTCAGCAGAAACACTACTTAAAACAGCAGATGTAAGTCAATGCACTAACACATGCCAAATATGAAGCCTTTAAAATAATGCAACACGGAAAAAGGTAAGAAAGACTCTAGGTATCTCTGGAGGTTGCGCACAAAGGAAATATAATTTCTGATGTAAAACATGCTTCCTTTTTGTGTGCTGACTGTTGTGGATAGCCAGAAAAAAGAAAGCCCTAATAATTATCCCTATAAGGCAAGATTTTAGTGATGTTATTGAATTCAGCGTTAACCTGCTAAATGAAGTAATTCAGAAGCCAAGGTCAACAAATGAGTAACGTACAAAGAAAAAATAAAAAGACACCTACATATCCAGACGACAAGACTCCAAAGCAGTTAGGACATATTTAATGCTAGAGGCTTATACCATGTTTTTGCTGCAACAAAATGTTCTTGGGATGAAGTAACTGAGCTTGACAGATTGCATGAAATTCCCCTTGCATGGGCTAAACTAGCCTGTGAATGGTTCAATTGGTTTGCTTAAGTTTTAATGGTTCATTATTAAACAGAATAAGTAAAGAATCTAGGGAACATTATTAATCACTCCTCCTGTCTGAATCAAGCACTACATCCTACTAAGGCACTGTACAACCACATCCACTCGTGCATGAATCGTGCCATCCCAAATAGAACCAAGACGCTCTCCTCCAAAAAAGGAAAACAATCTGATGGTCCCCTGCCATAAACAAATTTTACAACTAAAGGAAGAAACTGTTGCAGGAAAGAGGAAAATCCCAGGATGCAAACTTACCAGCCTCAGTAAGAAGCTGAGATCCCTCATAAAATCCTCCAAACCTAGTTACGAAAATAAAATTGCCAAAGATTCCAAAGACAACCACAAGGCATTCTATAGCTATGTCAAGAATCGAAATGGCAATGCTCAGATCTGCTCTGTGCTACAACAGAATGGTATTAAATATACTGATCCGAAGGTTATTGACAATATCCTGGCAGATTGATTCAGTGCCAACTTCTCATCCCCTAAAGGGCCCATCTCAATACCGAAAGATTGCCAAATTCCAGTAATAATGGCCACACAGGTAAAAACCGCAATCTCCAAAGCTAAGAATACAACATCCATGGGACCAGACGACATCCTGGGCTGTGTACTACATGAACTACAAAATGAACTGGCACCTCACCTAACTGTCATGTTTAATCATAGTGTCACCTCAGGCTTCGTATCCACTGAGTGGAGCACAACTACAGTTATCCCACTCCACAAGGGGGGATCCACCTTGGATCCTGGAAACTACCGCCGCATCAGTCTGATGAGTCTGATCTGCAAGGCCATGGAACGTATTATCATGGAACTTATAAACAAAGACATTTGCAACCTTCAAACACTGGACCACAGCCAGTTTGGATTCATGAAGGGACGATCTTGTCTCCTGAACCTGATTGGCTTCTTCGATTCAGTCTCCAGAGCTGTGGACGAGGCAGTCCACACAGCCTAGCTGGACCTCGCCAAGGCCTTCAACACAATCCCCCCAATCTGGAATCACAAACTTACTAAGCTGGACATTAATCCCTATGTCATTCGATGGGTTGCCAACTGGCTTACTGACAGAACCCACACTGTAAAAGTAGCAGAGTCCAAATCCAGCTCCAGACAAGTGACAAGTGCTCTTGTTTGGCATCTACTTCTCTAAAGTACAGGCCAACACTAAGGGACTCTGGCTAACAAAGTTCGCAGATGACTGCAAACTGGGAGCCATTATTGAATCCCCAAATGATGTGGATATTCTACAAAAGGGCCTTACAGAAACAGATGCTTGGTGCCAGAGCCATGGGCTCAAGCTCAATGCCAAGAAATGTATAGTTATCCCCTTTGGGAAAAAACACGTACCCATGAATTACCACATAGTTGGCAGTACACTAAACATCGAAAGTGTGATAACAGACTTAGCGACACAGGTGGACAGTGGACTTTCGATGACCACATCACCACAACAGTCAGGAAATCCTTCTATGTGGCACACCTCTAAGGGCTTTTCATCCAGAAAAAAAGGAGGTCATTGTCCCACTGTACTCGTCCCTCATTAGACCTATTATAGAATACAACGCCCCATTTGGTAAGTACCTCTCAAGACATCTGCAACAATTGGAAAGGCCGTAGAAATACCTCACTAAAAGAATCACAGGCCTAAAGCAGATGCCCTATGCTGACCATCTAAAAAATCTCCAGCTATACTATGTCGCATATCGTCTACTCAGAGGGGATCTCTGCTTAACATACAAGGCCATTTCAAACCCAGAGCTGTTGGACATGCTACACTTAAAGAAATCCCAATCCCTCAGAGCCACACAATCCAGGGATCTAAACCTTGTCATCACAATGAACAAAACATTCTGGAGGGATAGGTTCCTGACCCATAGACTCCCCAGACTCTGGAATAGACTGCCCATACATGTCAAGCAGAGAGCCTCTTTGGCCCTCTTCAAAAGGAACCCTGACAATTGGATGGGAGATAGGAAATTCACCCCAGGGATCACGTCAGTCGCCCTGCTAGACAGGTGTCCAGGGAAGTAAATATTGTGGAAAGAAATAGCCAGGGAATTGTTATGGCTAGGCTTGTATAGGCCCTAGGGCCGATAGCCTAGTACCGACCTATGAATAAGCATCAGAAAGTCAACATCATAATAAAGTGTGCAACTCGGGAAGCAGATTTCAAATGCTTTGTAGCCAATTTTTCTCTCTGAAGTAATCTTTTTTGTTGTATATGACACTACCAGTGCTGTATTTGGCGTGCTGCATTAGACCACTAGGAGGAAGATTAGGCTGCAATAAGACATGGCATTCAGTGCACAGCCAAAGAAAGGGTGGGATGAAAGTGACTGATGCCTCAAGCACCAAGCTGAATGGGTGCCAACAGCAAAAAAAAAAAAAAACACTCTTTTTATTACATTTTCTAGTGTGTGTGTGTGTGTGTGCACGAGCGAGTGTGTGTGTGTGTGTGCACGTGTGTGTGTGTGTGTGTGTGTGTGTGTGTGTGTGTGTGTGTGTGTGTGTGTGTGTATTCCTCTGCCCATTCCACATTCCTGAGGATGGAATTCCCTTGTCCTACCCTCATACTGGCATATTAGCTTATAGGACATTCATTCATTCAAAATTACTGATCAATACAGTACAAGGTCAAGCAGTACAGAAAGCTTATTCTAACACTTACTTGTCGCATCATCTACAGCTATCCGTTAGGTCTATCAACTGTTTTTGTATTTTGGTGATCATCTATTTGTCTCTCCGATGTGTTGGTTATACAACTTGTTTCTTCGTTTCTCAGGGCTGCTGTTTATAGGGTTTGTTTCCCACCTTAACTATAGTATAATCTGTACAGTAGAGTTTATCAAGTTGCTTCTATTTATCATAGTTTTTCATACTGCACTTACCTTAGAGAATTGCTACATGGCAGTGCAGTCAAGAAGCTTTAAGCCAATCTTCTTCTGCATATCACAAATCCTGCAAGCCATAACCAATATTCCTTGAAAAAATGTATTTCCTATGTGTAAAATATATAATTGTACTGAATGTTTTCATATCTGGATTTTTACTCCATGGACAAAGTTTATAGTTACCTGACAGAGTTGCTACCGGACAGACCTGATTTCAGCCCTGTTACCTCAACACCCACACAGAGTCTCAAGGGGGAATCTAAGGGGCTGCAAAATGGGTATGTCACAGCCAGCTCTGGTGGTACAGAAAGATAAAGCCTTGGTTATGGCCAAACCCAGCTGGGTTTGCTGACATACAAATGATGAAACTAGCAATGGAGGACAGGTATGCTCATCCTTCCTTCCAGGATGGAAAGGTGTCCCCATCCTGGATGGTAGTATGCAGCCAGGTAAAGAAATCACAAGTCCCCTTGAAGTATGGGTTAAGATATAAAAGATACAACCTGTGGGTGGCCATTAGGCTCACAAAGCTACTGATGCATGGTAGCGAGTACTTGCATTAAGAAGGCCTTATGAGCCTCTCAAGTATGTAATATGCTCATCCTCCTGTGAACATTTTTAATATGGGTTATGGACATTAAAAATGTCCTCATAGCTAGTATGTCTGCAAAAACACAAACAACCCTCAGGGGTGCCCTGAATCATGGTCCTTTCAGGTGTCTGCAAGAGCACTGGAAACTCTGGTGGTTGCCTGAATGATGCCTCATAAAAAAAGCGCTCATCTCCGTGGTTATGAAGGACTCCACACCACAGAAGAATAAATGGGCTCAAATCTAGTCAGAGAACACTTTTATGGTCAACAGGCAATGTAACAAAAGCCACTTAGAAAAAAACTGACTATGTCACCCCAGACACCAAATCCCCTTGCTACAGTTCTGATGCCAAGATGACTAAACAGTGACAGGAATGTAGGAAAGGAGATGTAACAAAAGACTTCAATAAACAGGAATTTGTGAACTAAATGAGAAATAAGGGATATTATCTGGACAATGTAGTGTTACACAATAAGTTGGTGAGGTTGAGGAAAAGGTAAAGATACTGTGACAGAGGCTCATAGTGTAAAATTGCAGTCTTTCTTGTAGGTCATAGTCTTCAGACACCAATATTACACTGAGAACAGAACAGTCAACTGTTTTTTTCTTCTACTGCTGCAATACATTTTAACTATCTCTCTTTCAAATTTCAGGTCACTGTTGAGCTATCACATTGGTCTCTTTGTCTTTTGCTGTTTCTGCTTTAGAGATAAAAACTAAATTATAAAACAGTCTGCACTTGGTAAAAATCTGCATTTTTTAGTGCCAAGAAACTATTTAAAGTTGAACAACAATATAAAGAGAATAACACAACTAGTCCTAAAGTACACATTACATATTAACTCAGCCCAGGACCTGCCTCCACCTATCACCCATGTTCTTAGGCCACAGACAGTTCAAAATAACAGACAAGGACAAAATAAACTAGCCAGAATTTGTTTAAAAACTAACTTGTATGTAAAATAAAAAAAATAAACATTGTTCTTGTACTTGTTGAGACTGTTCATGTATTGCTTACCAGTGTTCATCATGTCATACTTGGCAGACATAAGGAATGGTTGGTAAGGCTGGGTATTATAGGTTACACTTAAAAACAATCTAACTAGCTCTAGCTACTATGTGCCTTAGAAAATGGGGTAACAAAGAAAACCACTCAGCAGCTCCTGCTAATAAATGCTTGCTAAAATTAGTGTACTACAAAGGTCTGCAAGCAGCAGCCATGGGGTCACGTGTCCCTCTTGGACATAAGCTGCAGCTCCCAAGTGCACCTCTCCAAAGCACAAGTGCCCATGGTGAAGTAAATGACAAATAATCCCCTTCAGAACCACTGATGTATACAGATTCCCCCTGTTGAAGGTGCATCAGCCTACTGCATTCACTACATTTCATTAATTAAAAATGTACTCCACAGAAATATTTGCGGTTTTTGACTGTTAACTTACACAATCATGTGCAGGCTGGTACTTGGTTTTCTAGACATCAAGGTTCAAAGGGCTGGTGTTTTCACTTAGGTCTATCCAGTACTTGGTCCTGGGAGTGGATTTGGAAGCACAGAGTGGTTACAGCAATGAAGTCTTGCTGAAATATGGATTATTTGCTAATTACTTTGTAATTCTAACTACATAAGCATCTCCAAGAATCAACCAGAGAAGTGGCATTTGAAGAAGTGAAAGCAGATCAGAATTACACTGGAAAGTCATCCTAGGTTTACGTACCCATTCTGCATCATTCTAGTGCATTTTTTTTTCCTGAAGAAGTTTTGGCCAGAAAGAAGAAAATGTACATTAGTAATATTCAAAGAAACAGGAATACTGTGGGAAGTCATTCTGGGATCTGCTTTCTACTCACTTACCCTGAAAATAAGTGTAATTCAGCATTCCTGCTACTGTGCTTACTGCATCCGAGGATATTTGACAAAAGATACAAAGACGGTTTTTAGTACTTACATGCATTTTTTTTCTTTTTCTTTCTCCTCACACCACCTTTCTTCTTTACACACATACACACATATATATTTCTTTGAATCACTTAATATATACCATGTATACATTTTTTAATAGTTACTGTACAGTCGCATACTGTGACTCTCTTTTCTCTTCTCTTAATATTTTAGTAGTTGCTTGGAACTTGACAATTCTACTTGCTTAACTTGTTAAAAACGTATATCAGAAATTTTAAGAGCCATCACTGAATCCACTGTCTGCAGACAACACACACACACACACACACACATACACACATATATATATATATATATATATATATATATATATATATATATACACACACACACACACACACACACACACACACACACACACACACACACATAGATATATATATATATATATATATATATATACACACACACGCCACACTCTCCAAAATCCAGCACCAACTGTAGGGTTACCACCTGTCCCACTTTGCGAGGGACAGTCCCTCTTTGGGCAGTTTTTTCCTGCAAAAAAAACCTGAAAAAATAGCAAATGTCCTGAGATTTTTAGGACAAAAATATTTCCTGTATTTTCTTTAATAGTTGCATAAAACAGTTATTTTGTATCTGAAACACCTACTTGTTATAAGCAACAGAATAAGCAACTCAAATGCTACAAGAATAAGTTTTTATTTTGGCAAAAAAGTGAAGTTTTTTCATTTGTACTTGCCGTGGATATGTTTTGCCCTGCAAAATCTGACGTTTCTACAAAAAATGTCCCACTTTGGGCAATTGAAATGGTGGCAACCCTACCAGCATATAAACACCCAAAATGAGTGTAGTACTTGCTAATGAAACAAAATAAAAATAAAAAAAGAACTCCAAACAGAAACATGGCTTGGTACTACCATAGATTTAATGTCCGGCTCACATAAAAACACAGTACACAATACACAAACCTAGGTTTCGCCACCTGGCGTCATCAGTGTGTATTGCCAGTAGGGAAGAGTGACTTATTTATACCCCTTTCAATCAGCATGAATTAAAGACACCACTGCATTAAGCAAATACAACTGTGATGTTTTTTTAAACACAAAAACCATACCACATATTACAATAAAGATTATAGATACCTTAATGCATATAACTACCTAAATACATTGTTAATTCAACTAGCACACTAACTGACACATTTTATACCCTAAATAACATTACCAATGGTCATTTAGACCTGGTTTGAATAATGCTCCTAGATACACTATCCATTTCCTTTCTTTTTCAGTTAGTATCCTATGTTTGTTAATCAACGTTAAGTTTTCCCCTACTACCTGATCGATACCCAGAAAAATAAAGTGTGCTCCTGCATGTATTTGAGTGTGTTTGTACAGGGCACTCCGTACTCATTTGCAATTGATATAGCTGATATGTAACGCTATTCTCTGTTGAAAAGATAAAGAGGTCTGGCCAACGTAAAAAGCCCCGCACTGGCACACCGCCATATAGATCACCCGAGTCTGAGCACACATTTCATCGAGCACCTGATGTTCTTCATCTCACATTGCTGCAGTCCTTACACTTGGGTAGTCCGCTGTCCTCGGTCGGCCCGAATATCAAAGTATACGGCTGATGTCGGTCAGGGCGCATTTGACTGACGTCAGGACGTCAGGGTACAAATGCGCATGACCGACGTCATATCCTCAGTCTTTTTTGCCGCATGGTCTGATGCAGAAGCAGCATTGCAAGTGCCGGTTGGCGTTCTGAGATTTTTCGGTTTCGAAGTTTCAGACCGAGTTCAAAGTTGGCTAAGTACCCCGTTGGGGAATATTTTAGTTTTTTCTTGCCTCAGTCATTTACCGGATGTCAGAAAAAGTCAATAATTGCATTTCTTGTGGGAAACAGATACCGCATAGAGATTATCATACTTTGTGTATTCCTTGCTTAGGGCCTGAGCACGACGTTGTTGGCTGTCGCTCTTGTGCTAGATTTAATAAACGCACTATAAAGAGAAGGTTGGATTGTGCAAGGTTAGTCTTTGGGAAGCGGTGCAACTATAAAATGCCGTCGGATGCTCCGACGCCCGCTTCTTTGAAGAAGTGCAAGGACAAGGCAGTTAAGCCCAGGCTAGAAGAGCCATCTGTACCGGACGCTGGTTCTTTAGAGGTGTCGGTGGAGCCGGTGGCTCCACCGGAGGTCTCTTTGTCTTCCCAGGGTGAGACCTTATTATTGCAAGATGTGGACTCTCAGGAGACAAGTCAGGCTGAGGGGGCTTCTCAGGTTACTATACTCCCCTCCCTTCCTAAGGTGGCTAGGCCCTCTCCTTCTGTTTCAAAGGCTTCTCCCAGGGGCAGGCCAGGTTTAGCTTCAGTTGGTGTTACCCCTAGCTCTTCCGGTACTTTGCCCAAGAAGCATATGCTTAAAATGGCAGAAGATTTGATTACTTTGATTAGGGGTTCTATGCCCCCTCCTGATAAGAGACCTAGGGTGGAGCCTGAGCTGGGGGTTTTGAGCAGGCGTCAGATGTTTCAGAGTCTTGACTGAAGACTTGCAGGAGTACTCTCCTTATTCTGATTCTGATGTGGATGATTCTACTCCTTCTGCTACTCCTCCTGAGGATTTTTCTTTTTCAGAAACTCTTCATTCCATGAGGGAGCATTTTAAGTGGGAAGGTCAGGACTTCTCTGTTCCCAGGAAAAGGCTTAGGGACTTTCTGTCTTTACCCCAGCATCGGCCTTTGGCTATACCTCCTGTTTTGGATGTAGTGCGAGATGCTTTTACAGAGGCTTCTCTTAATCCTGATTCTTTGCCTCCTGCTCCTGTTAAACCGGATAGGTATTACAGGGTGCCTGAAGCTCATAAGTATCTTTTTAAGAGTCCTAGGGCAGACCCAGAAACTGTTAGCCAGGGGCCTAAAGGTGTTAAGGCTTCTGTTGTTAAAAATCCGGTTCCTGCAGACAAGGAGGCTAGGGCCTTGGATAGATGGGGAAAGAAAGTCTATACTTCTTCTACTCTTGCTATGAGGGCTCTGAATTGCCAGTTTCACATGTTGAAATACCAAAATTATCTCCTTTCACAATTGAAGTCTAAGATTGATGCTCTGGCAGTTGGTATTGATTGTAAAGAGTTGCAAGATTTAGTGCATGTTTCTGAACAGGTGGGTAAGCATTCTTTGCAATGTGGTTTTGATGCTGTACAGGCCTCGTCTAGGTTGGCTGCCACTGGGTCAGTTCTTCGCAGGCACGCCTGGTTGAGGGATCAGAATTTGTCTGAACATGTTAAAACAAGGATTTTAGATGCTCCTTTACAATCTGACGTGTTGTTTGGTCCTCCTGTTGAGACAGTTTTAAAGAAAATGGAAGACAAGGCTAAGTCTATGCAGACTGTTAAATATTTTTTGTAAGTCCAGCCTCCAAAGTTTAGTAGAAATTGGCCTACTAAAGGGTGGACGTATCCTTCTTATGATTCCCAGTCTAGGGGTAGATCTAGACGTGGTAAGGGCAGAGCTCAGGGCTCTTTCAGGCCTAGAACAGGAGTTCTCCTGCACAGGCTTCGGTGAGGGCAGGGTCAGTCCTTTCGTAAGCAGACCCAATGACCTACCTTTTCAGCTGCCAGAGCCTGCTCGTCTGGCAGCACCTTTGGGAGGAAGGTTGGCACTTTTCAAAGAAAATTGGAGTTTAATTACCCAGGACAGATGGGTATTGGATATCATACACCACGGCTACAGGTTTTATTTCCATACCTTGCCTCCTTTCAAAGGCATGCCAGGCGTTCCTCCTCAACAAAGAATAGAGGCTCACAAACAGGTTTCTCTGTTGCTCCAACTAGGGGCCATACAGCCGGTCCCTCTGCCAGAAGTGGGCCTAGGATTTTATTCTCGCCTGTTCCTAGTACCAAAGAAGGGGAACACGTGGAGACCAATTTTGGATTTATCTATCCTCAACACTTATCTGGACATTCCCAAGTTCAAAATGTTGACGTTGCAGCAGCTTTTACCTCAGCTGGGCAAAGATCATTGGATGGTAACTTTGGATCTCAAGGAGGCTTACCTTCATGTTCCTATCAGACTCAGTTGCAGAAAGTATCTGCGTTTCGAGCTGGGACTTCTCACTATCAGTTCTCTGCATTGCCCTTTGGCTTATCTACTGCCCAGAGTGTACACGAAAGTTCTGGCTCCAGTGATAGCTTTCTTCAGACTAAAAGGAATACAGATCTATCCTTATTTGGACGACTGCCTAATTCTGGCTCAAGGAAGGGAAAAGCTTCTTCATCATTTGGAATATGTGATAGCAGTGCTAAGATGCCTAGGGTATTCTGTGAACGAAATAAAGTCCAGTCTAGTACCCTCTCAAGACATGTGCTTTCTGGGTGTGAGACTGAATACAGCATCCCAGATGGCCTTTTAACCCCGGACAAACAAAAGAGTCTATCCCTTTACTTCCATCAACTATCTCATCAGTCCGGGCTGACTGCAAGGACAGTCCTTCAAGCCTTAGGGTTCATGGCATCTTGTATTCTGGTGCTTCCCAATGCCAAACTGCATATGAGGAAGCTACAATGGTATCTCAAAAATGTATGGACACAGCACTGCCAGGATCTGGACACTGTCATTCAAATAATACCTTGCATTCAGAAGGAATTTTTGTGGTGGGCTCAGGAATGTCACCTAATCAAGGGACTCTCTGTGACCCGGCCAGAGGCGAGTCAGATTTTAACGACAGATGCCTCAGACATAGCTTGGGGAGCTCATCTAAATGGAAAGTGGATACAAAACAAGTGGCCTGTCAGACTACAACATCTACATATCAACATGAAGGAGATGTTAGCAGTCCAGTTTGCATTACTTGCTTTCAAGGATTTACTTCTTCCAGGGCAGGTGTTGATTCTAACAGACAACACAACTGTCATGTGGTACATCAACAAGCAAGGGGGAACGCATTCTTATCCTCTATGCAGGCAAGCAATGATTTTGTGGGAGACTGCTCTCAGTTTACAGCTCAATCTTCAGGCAAGGTTTCTGCCAGGGGCACAGAACTCCTTAGCAGATGTGTTGAGCAGACGAATTATGGATCCCCACGAGTGGAAATTGGATCCTCATGTATTTCAGAAATTGATAGTGTCATGGGGAACTCCAGACATAGATCTGTTCGCTTCTCCACTAAACCATCAGCTGCCAAAGTTTTGCACAAAAAGGTTTCATCCCACAGCTTGGAGAGTGGATGCTCTTTCTTTCAATTGGAGCAATCTTCATGTGTATGCCTTTCCACCTCTGCCTCTCCTCCCAAACGTACTTCTGAAGGTCAGACAGGACAAGCCAAGGATGATTTTAATAGCTCCAGATTGGCCTCGACAGCACTGGTACCCATTACTAAGAAGTCTAGTACGGAAGCCTCCATGGCCTTTACCTTCGATTCCACACCTGTTGTCACAGGAGGACAGCCATTTGCTCAATGTCAAGCTTCACTCTCTGCACCTAACAGCCTGGCATATTCTGTTTTGAACCATAGTGGGCCTCCACTTCCTCAGCAAGTTTTGAATGTTATTTTGGAAGCTAGAAGGCCTAGTACCCGGAAAGTGTACGCGGATAAATGGAAGAGATTTTTATTTTGGAGTGCAGCAAAAGATTTTGATGTTTCTGGGCCTAATTTGAGTGTGGCTCTTCAATATCTTACTGAGTTACTGGACAAAGGTTTGTCTTTCTCTTCTATTAAGGTTCATGCTGCAGCAATTTCGGCTCACTATGATTGTGACCCACCATTGTTTTCTCATCCTTTGTTCAAGCAATTTCTTAGAGTGGCAAAGAATATAAGACCCCCACGAAAAGCTCCTGCTCCTGCTTGGGATCTCAATTTTGTGTTGGAGAAACTCACTCTACAACCTTTTGAGCCTGCAGCTACTGCTGAGTTGAAATATTTATCATGGAAGACTGCTTTTTTATTGGCCATTACCTCTGCAAGAAGGGTGTCTGAATTACAGGCCCTTATGGCGGTTGAGCCTTTCTTGATTTTCCATAAGGATAGGGTATCATTACGTACTAATCCTTCCTTTATGCCTAAGGTGGTTTCTAGTGTGGCTTTAAACCAAACTATTCATTTGCCTACTTTTTATGCAAATCCCCAAAACAAAGGGGAAAAGATTTTGCACACTTTAGATGTTCACAGGCAGTTGCGTTATTATTTGGACAGAACTAAAGGGTTCAGGCAGTCTCAGCAGTTGTTTGTTTCTTTTGCTTTGAGTTCTCAGGGCAAGCCTGTGTCAAAACAAACTATTTCTAAGTGGATTGGGTTTTGCATTGCTTTCTGTTATTCCCATCATGGCAAGGAGATTCCAGCTGGGATTAGGCCTCATTCCACTAGGGCTACTGCCACTTCAACAGCTTTTTTAAGGGGAGTGGCAACCAAGGATATTTTGGAGGCAGCTACTTGGAGTTCTGTGCATACTTTCTCTAAGCATTATCACCTGCCACTTTACTCTAAGTCCAGGGCGGGTTTTGCCACTGCTGTTTTGCAGGGCATTTTGGCGGCTCCTGCTTCCTTGTAGTTAGCCATCCTCCCTTACCTCTGCTTTGGGATTCTACCCAAGTGTAAGGACTGCAGCAATGTGAGATGAAGAACATAGTACAGTTTTGTACCTACCATAAATGTAGATGTTCAAGATCCACATTGCTGCAGTCCAATTCTCCCTCCTTCCCTCTGTAGTTAGAGGTGGTTGTGTGGGTTGGGTTGTACATATTGTGTATATTGTATATATTGTACATATAGTTAGTGCAAGGGTGGTTGGTTGGTTGTTTGCTGTCTTTTGGTTTTGACCTTTATTTTTAGGGTCTTCTGACATCTGGGGCAAGAAAAGACTGAAGATATGACGTCGGTCATGCGCATTTGTACCCTGACGTCAGTCAAATGCGCCCTGACCGACGTCAGCCGTATACTTTGATATTCGGGCCGACCGAGGACAGCGGACTACCCAAGTGTAAGGACTGCAGCAATGTGGATCTTCGAACATCTACATTTATGGTAGGTACAAAACTGTACTTTTTTTGTCAGTGAATTATATATATATATATATATATATATATATATGTGTTCCGGATGTTTGCTCGAATGAGCAAACGACCGAAACCCAAACAACCAAGCATACTTACGCGAAAGTGCATACATTTTGTTTTTTTTTTTGCAGAACTTGCCATAGTAATCTCTTGGTGGGGTAAAAACAGGCTCAAGCTAACCACTACAAAGTGCAATATCATCGCTTTTCATGACAATACACTTCCACAAAACCAAAACGTACTTAGACACCAAGGTACTTGTATTGATCACTCCCCCTCTTGACCATCAGGTAACAATGACTGTCACAAAATCCTTTTATTTAGCCCAACTATTTGCAAAAAGAATATCATTAAGATCTAAAGTGGTAATGACTTCCTTATGCCAAGCACTGATGGGACCACTTACAGAATACAACATCCCGTCTGAGATGTATCTCATTAGAATTAAACAAATAGAAAGAATGCAAGGGTTCTTAACAAAAAGATCACAGAACTAAAGTCCCTGAACTATCAAGATAGGCTAGAAGCTCTAGGTTTATTCAGAGTCTTACAGACTTTTGAAGGGGAAGAGATCTCTGTCTTGCTTAGAGCGCCATTAGAGATATGATTGCCCTGGACATTCTGCATCTCCGCAATTCCAATATTTCAACCAATACTAGAACCAGGAACCTAAATCTTCATCAACAGATACATAAAACAAGATGGAAGTAGAGTTTTATAACCCATCACCTCCCAAACCTCTGAAATAAAATTTCTCTGCATGGTAATCAGTGTGACTCACTATTTTTCTTTAAATGTAAACCATATGACTGGATGGGTACCTACAAATTTACTCCTGGATTGACTGGAGCAAAGGAAAGTCGTCATGAGACTCAGCTGCCTTAAAATACCTAGCAATCTATAAAAATTAACATAGACCACTGCTCTTGTTATACATCATTAAAGATACAAAACTAGACAAGGCATCACCTGATTAATAACAAAAACAAGGTACCGCTCCTCACTTGTCCTCTCCTATATATTCCTGCCAATTGCTGACCAGCTGTCTTAAAAATATAGAATGAATAAGGGTGTGTTTTTGAAAACAAAACAGCAGCAATGCAAAGAACTATTTGGCAAATTGTGTGTGTCTAAGCACTGATACATCTGCTAGTTTACACAACCCAGTATATGCAGTAATATGTTACAGTTATCAGTTGTAACTTTAAACTAGGATAAAAAAATGTTTAGTTAATAACATCCAATAGTCAATGATTAATACAATGGTCTTTTAATAAGATGGCTTGCTACAAAACATTCTGATCTAAAAAGAATCCTATCTCTGTCTGCTCATTAGCATGTACAATTACATGGTTACTACAGTGGTTTTCCACACTTCGCAAAGAAATTCACATACTTACTTATAAGTTGCAGTGCAATCTGTCAAGTGGACACTGTAGAAACTTCTGTCTTTCATGTGTGTGCTTGTCAAACCATTAGTAATCCTGAGCAACTACAAGAAACAAGAGAAAGTTCTGTGACACCTGTGTTACAACTTAGTAATTACTTTAATACTACAAATATAAATGGTCTTGCAGTATCTGCTTAATATTACATAAAAATGTTAACATTTTTAATATCAGTGTGTTTGAACAACCAAATTACTTCATCTGCAGCCTTATCACATTTGTGACTATCATTTACATCAGGACTAATGTTCTCACCAGTCGTGGGTGTATCTCCCAAGTCAGAAGAGCTGCATGGCTTCTCTTTTACTTCACCTTGTGTGGCTCCCTCCTCTCATGAAGTTCATCTGGCAGACTGCTCAAACATGTGCATTGTCTGAGATCTTCAAATAGTATGATGTCAGAGGTCAGGTAAACAGGTTATTAAGCAAAGCAGTGCTGTCTTTCTGAACACAGTATGCTACATCTCCCCACTAAAGGCCAACTCTCTGATGCTGGAGACAGCAGTTTAACCCTGTACTCTAACAGCAAAGTCAGAAACACAAATCCTAAACTAGTCAGCCAGCACAAAATATAAATTATCTGAAGAGACAAGCCTACCTAGAAGTCAAGAACACTAAAAATGTCCTACCCCCCAACAGCCCAAAAAGGATTTCTAACAGTATTCTAGTGACAAACATCAAAGAGCAACAATCCAAAACTGGTATCTGAATAAAAAAAAAAGCAGCATGACTACTGAGCTTATAAAACAAATCACATAACATTTCAGTGAGTTGTCCTAAAGGGAAAGAATGCTTACACATAAGTTTATGATCTCAGGCCCAATAAAAACCTATGTAAATGAAAATCCCATTGAACTGAAGATTGACGCCAAGGGCATCAATGCTGAAGGCTGAAAGGCAACCTCAACAGTGGTATTTTTGAGCCTCGAAGGGATAAGGACGGACACTGATACTGAAAGATCAGACACCACCCAAGGCTGAAAGCACCCCCAGTGCTAAAGATGCCAAGGTTGAAAAGCCTAATGCTGGTGGCAGCATCATCAGTGGTTGATTCAACATCAAAGGCTGAAGTTCTAAAGACAGAACCAAAGTCAATGTAGACCAGATAAGCAGTGCTGCTGTGGACAGCTGCAGGTCACTGGATGGTCTCAGTGAGAGTGGAGTCTGAATGGCTCCCAGTAAGAACCATGGACAATGAGCAGCACAATGTCAAAAGGAAAGAACTCTAGTCACCCTGATATTAACAGGAGAAGACATCAGGGAACATGTGTGCTGTTTCTAAATAAAGGTGCACCATATCTTTGTATAATTTAACTTCACAGAATTGTACCTGCATGACTGAATGAGACCTGGAAGATGAAGCCTGAAAAGGCACAACATGTTTTCTACTCTCAGTTCAGGTGCTACTGAAGAAGTCCTGCCTGAATAGGGATGGTACCTGTTGATTCCTCAGGAAGTGCTTTTTTTTTAAAGCACTGGATCCACCAGACTGGGAGGAGAAAGAAGCCATGGACTTGGGATTCTTGAAAAAACATGGATAGGAGTTTCTTGCTAAATGAAAACCCTTCCTTTTAATTGCACTGCACCTGATAGGTACAGAAGGCAAATTTGGCAAACCTAGGCATACGGGAAGAAGCCTGGACAAGAATGGTAGAGAAGGCTTTAAGTATGTCTAACATTAACCTAGCCCTATCATACTTCATGGTGAAAGGTTCAAAACGTATACTGCTCCTTATCTGTTGTTGCCCTAAACAACTTATACTCAGGAAATGTCTGTCTCAAGTGGATTTTACACCAACACCTACACTTCCTAAACACAAGACAATATTTTATCTATAACGTGTCTATCTAATGACAAAAGAATGCTAACTCAAACTACAAAAAAGGTGAATATGATAACTATACAGTGACTAACAACTCTAAAGGAAATACTGCCAAAAATGGGAGGGGTAGCAAATACTTCAAACAGAGAATTACCAAAAAAAAAAAAAAAAAGGAAATTACTTAAGTAAAACTGAAAAAAAATACAATGGTCAGGAATGATAATTTATTAAATAAAACGAAAATAACACCCTTAAAATTAGAAACAATGCAAAATACTTTTACATAAGCTACCACATCTACTCATGGTAAAAGTGACATGAATAATGGCCCTGATTCACCACAGTATTATGTATAAACAGATACATCCTTGTAGCCTGAGTAAGCTTTAAACACTAGGTTATGTCACATGGCCTTAGTTCTTCTGGTGATGAAGACTACTTCCAATATCAGATCTCTACCTGTAAGAAATCGTTCAAGAGAAGGTTAGTCTAGGCATGGATCTATGAAAGAAAGGGTTGTTTAATGCTCAAGAAATTAGTTACAGGAGCACTAACCTGACTAATGATGTACAAAATACAGGAAACCTGTACAATGAATCTAGATGCCTATACTTCCATGACACTGGCTAACAATTACAACCAATATATTTTACTAGGAGTAAGCACTTAGCCAGTAATGGTATGAAATTTAACTGAAACTGTACACTAACTAAACTGTACATATTGTACAAACCTGTGTTATACTTAAATATCAACAGCCAATATTAATGCTTGTTATGCGTATACTGACAATTTATGCTATTACATAACCAGGCAGAATACAAATATACCTTCTGTGTTTTATAAATTTTATACATATTTGTATTATGACATATTCTTTGTTCTTTCAATTGTACTTTTATATCTAGGTTTTGGCTGAAAAGGATCACCTACCCAGTTATCAAATTGTAAAAACTTAATAGAATGGTTGTGATCTGCCAAAAAAAGACTAGTTGCCTATGGACTGACAGCATTTATAGATGCACACAAGAGGTATACTCTCACAGAAATTGACTTAATAGTACAAAGATACTGGAAATTCCATGAATGTTTCTGTAGTAAAGTAGTGCATGTAAAAAGACAACAAAGTGTTTGTGTAATCCACTTCTGAGATTCCACATGATATTAATTACCTACAAAAGTATGATCTGAAAGTGAAATATAGGCCAACCAACCAAGGAGCTAGACATTTGGCAAAAATGATGAGCACAACATATACAGCAGAGAAGCATGCAGAACTATTAGAAGAAAGTACATTTGTGTCAATTTACCATTAATATAGATGTTAAAGTGTCTTCACTGTTGCAGTACTAACCTCTTGGGATTTCTGGCTGTGGAGTACCAAAGATTTATTCCCTTTGTCTGGCCCAGCGACACTCTCACCTCCAACATCAAGACATTAGAGTACAAGAGTCATCGGCTGGGACCATTACCTAAGTCTTTCTTGCCCCACAGGACAAGAGCCCCACTTTCCAAGCCCCAGGCCAAGAACACAGCCTGCTCAAACTGTCCCAGTAGGCATATTGTGATATATTCCTGTTGCAAGCATGCGAATGTGAGAAGAGACCCAAATGGGAAGGAAAGAGGGAGCCCACTCCAATCCATAACTAAAGAGGGGGAAGGATACTGCAACAGTCAAGACACTCATTTTCAGAGGAAAATCTGCCTTGATAGAACCTTACAAAAGGTTCCTTACAGTTCTTTGCAACTCAGAGGTCCTTCTAGCTGAGGTGATGGATACTAAGAAAGCAGTTTTCAAAGAAACAAATTTAATATCTGAAGAGACAGTAGGCTCAAAGTGCGTCAGGTTATGCTTTTACTGCAAGAATTAAGGTCTTAGGCAGAGGCAGGGACTCTACTGGAGGGCCTTAAATAGACATTTTAATGGGGGAGTACGAGAGAACTTTAGAGAACACTTCCACCATATAAGCATGTACCAAGAGGATAATGGCTTGCAAGGGTTCCTGCCATTTAGCCAGGCCTCATACCAAGAATCTCTTCCATTTTGCCATGTATACATTTTCTGGTGCTGGGACTTCCACCCTCTTACAATATAAGCAAGATAACTTTACTGAAGAGCAAAGAAAGAATACAAGGTGAAGGACCAGCTGAGAAGGCAAGAAAAGTGGAAAATGCATAAATATAGCTGCAAGTATATTAAACTTCTGGAAGAACCTCATGTTGATCAGGATCAAATGCAGGAATGGTTAAGGAGAGGCAAATTCAAACCAAAAGATCAAAAGTTAATATTGGTGGTCCAAGACAGTGGGCTACGTACACGTTGGTTTACAAAGTCCACTGAACATGTGGGAGAAACAGACAAATGTAGGTTTTGTAAAACAGAACTGCAAACAATCACACACCTTGTTGCTGGTTGTGACACAGTAATGGCAGAAGGACTGTATACTGAAAGGCACAATAATGTGCCAAGACTGTTGCACTGGGGATTGTGCAAGCATGGTACTGAAGTGGCAGAAAAACAATGGAAACATTTACCACAAAGCATCATAGAAAATGGTGAAGTCTACATCAGATGGCATCACCCATTATCAACAGTTCAAAAGGCAGATGCGACAAAACAAGATATAGTGGTCCATGAAAAGAAGACAAAAGTAGCATTGATCATTGAAATCACTACACCAAGTGACTACAACGTCTTGCATACAGAGAGACACAAAGTCATGAAATATCAAGATTCTCAGGCAGAAATGAGAGCAATGTGGAAGAAAGATATTCAGACAGTTCCAATAGTAGTAGGAGCAACAGATCTTATAAAAAAGAAT
This sequence comes from Protopterus annectens, assembly GCF_019279795.1. NCBI lineage: Eukaryota > Metazoa > Chordata > Ceratodontiformes > Protopteridae > Protopterus > Protopterus annectens. Next base: position 290,863,752 of record NC_056741.1, on the reverse strand, counting down.
CCACAATCATATTTAGTATGTTACCAATACATGTAACTCCATACGAACTGCAGAATGAGTCATTAATGGGCACATTGTGGGTGCTGCAGCCTTCTGGCTGACATCAAAGATTGAAACAATACTAATGAGGTCCATTCCTGTCATGGTATTAGAAACCCAATAGATTTGGAGAAAAGAGCAGACTCTGAGGGATCAGGATTATATCACCTGGGCTCCCAGTTAGGGCCCTGAAAGTGGGGTGAATGGTGGTTCCTTTATTTTCTGGGTTAAGAGATCCACCTCAAGTGGCAGCATCCATCTTTTTGTCCTGCTCATATTGTGTAACAAAGGGAACCAGTGTTGCCTTGACCAGAAAGGCACAATAAGTGGCACTCTCGATCCTTCCTCTCTGATCTTCACAAGTAACTTGTGGAAGAGAACTACAGGAAGGAAAGCATACAAAAACTGTCATGTCCTCTGGAAAGAGAAGACATCTTTCCATAAGGCCAAGGGCTCTGAGGCCCTTGAACAGGACTTTTTTTTATTTGCCTGCTTTATTTTAAGGAAAAAAGGCCTACTTCTGGCACACCCACCTATTCATAACCATTCTTTACTGGACCCCTAGGCATGGGGTCCTCTAAGCCTGGTCACTGGTCAGCTTACCATCTTCTTTGTTGTCTTTCCTGATCATCTTTGTCTTGGTTGTGCAGCTGGAAAGAGCCAAGCTTTAGCAGGGAAATTCCTACTGAACCCCAAGGGCTGTACCTACAGGAGGTCTTTTACAGTTTTCAAGGAATTAGCTGTGCTTTAGGTTCAAACAGAATAACCTTGTCTAGGGTGCATCAAGGATTTTCAATTTAGACATGATTAGGCAGTGACTGTTTTCTTAACCAATATTTCCTGATAACAGAAACTAAAACAGCTGCCTTGCTAGATATTTCCAAAGCAACATAGCTGCAATTTAAGAAGTATTAAGAAACCTGGGAGCAAGAGTTGCAAAGTTCTAACCGCTCTTTCTGGAGAACTTTATCCTTCATTCCCATCCATCTTAGGCCAGGATGGATTCCTGAAATTTTACCATATGAAACTGACATTCACAGCTCCTGTGGCCAGGGTAGCTGATGTGTAAACGTTCTTACTAACTCTGTCTAGGGATCTCACCCTTTGCCACTGTGCAGTGGATTTTTAGAGGTGCTGCCTTTGGCTTCCTTGAGAACTGAGGAAACTGCCTCAGGATCCACTCCAGGATTTTTGAAAAGTTCTTTTGTTTGAATCATGGACCCTATAAAACTGGTGAGGCTTACTGGGTACAGGGGCTGTGAGTCAAGCTGCAAGAATGTGCCCTAAATAACATCATCCACAACCTCTAGGACTGGACAACTAGCCAGGCATTTGTGCTCAAGAAGCCTGAGAAACTCTTTCATTCTTTTCTTAGATTGACAGCAATCTTGAGCCTCACAATGGAAAAAGTCTGTCATATTGTAGAGGGTTTCTCCAAATGAAAAGTTCTCAGGTGGTGAAGCTGAGGCAAGTGTTACATCTGACTCAGAATTGGCATATGACCCTGAAGAAATCTGGTCAACATATGCTAGCTCACCTTCATCTAAGTCTTAGGAATCAGAAGACTCCTAAAGAGAAAGATACCCATTTCTTTTTTTGCAAGAGTAGTTCCTAATGCAGGGGTTCTGTCAGGGCCCAGCTGTCTGGATCTCATAAAATCCATGAGATCCTCAGCTAACCTGACAAAGACCTGCATGCAGGCCTGAAGAAACTGATACAGAGAAAACCTGGGCTGGGGCAAGCTGCCAGCAGCCTTTTTGTGCTTGGCATTGGGTCTTGCCTTGAGTGTGGAATTAACCTTCATCACCCTGGCCATGACAGGGTAGCTGTGGCCTATACCTGATGCACTCAAGAGTCATCTCTTCTATTACAGGGGAATACTGTCCTTCGCATCACAAGGTCCACAGCAAGTGTCAGAAGACAGAGTCTGCAGAGTAACTCTAGACCAATCTGATGCCTTTAGAATTTGAATGGAGTGCATGTTGAGTGGGCTGACAGAATGGCAGACTCCTGAAGATTCTTCTTGGCTAACCAGTCAGTCAGTAGAGAGGATTACAAATGCTTCTCTACCCCTTCAACAATCACAAGCCTGGGAGGACTGTCAGACACTGGTTAAGCTGTCATGTGATACCCTAAATATCTTCAGATGTTTCTCCTTTCTGTTTTGAAGGATCCCCAGTTCAGCATGACAGATGGATGCCGCAGTGTGCAAGGGCCATGGGCGCTATTTTTCCTTCTCTAAAAACTTTTCAAGCAATTCAGCTTTGTACTTAATGGTCCTAAAATTAAATAAGCCCACTGGGGAAAACTAAGTATGTTGTGCTGTGCACCAAGGCAGAAGAAACACAGAGAGAGCAAGTCTCGATGAGGAATTTGTTCCACACATTCTAAACAATGGTTTTAGCAACAAATAACTAATAAGAAATTCAGTAGACTACAACAAAACAAAAAAAGTTTCTGGGTTGCATTTTCCATCATGGTAGATGTTCAAATTTCTCACTGCTGCTTTAGCCTTTGGCTGTTTGGGTTACAGTCTATCTAGGATACAACAACCAGACAGTTTTCAAAAAGCTCTTGCACTCTCCTACACAGACTGCTGACTGGCTAGACCCTGGAAGCAATCAGCACTCTCCTACACAGACTGCTGACTGGCTAGCCCCCTGGAAGGCAATCAGCAATCAGGGTGTAGACAACTTCGGGACTTTCTTTCCCAAATATATATATATATATATATATATATATATATATATATATATATATACCAATGAACATACAGCTTTTTATCCCAACAGTTAACTATATACAGTGGAAGGGTATGGAGGGTGGGAGCGGCTACTGCAGCAGTGCGTAAATTTGAACATCTACTTTTAAGGTAACTACGGCTTACACAACTGCACTGTGTTCATCATTCTCACTTCTGACATAGCCTCTGACTACTGGGTTTATTACCAAAGCTCATCTAACCCAAAAGGAGGAAGGACAAGAGTCCAGGAGCCTCTGGAGAATGGCCCTAACAAAGCACGTCTTGGACCTGGAAAAGGAATCCAGTATGGAATGCTTTGTAAAAATATGTACAGAGGACCATGTAGTTACCTCTAAAATGCTTCTAGAGCCCACCTCTTCCCGATATGCTATCAAACAAAACAAGCCTCTTTTAGAATGTACCTTAATCCTACCTAGAAATATTTTACCATGGTGGGAATAACAAGAAAAGACACATTAAGGGATAACAAACTGGAACTGTGTAAATTGTCTCAAGTTGGTCTTTTCCAGTCCCGTATAAGGGATTCTACATCTGTATAGCTTTATGAAAGGACCTAGCACTGAAAATATAAGACTGGAGTATTTAAAAAACATGACCAGAGTATATAGAATCTGCTCTCCCTGTCATCCAAATTCCGAAAGAAATGAGAAAAACCAGATGGCTAGATTCAAGGTACACTCTCAAAATAGTAAGGGCATATACAGGTCCATAGGTGTGTACTAGGTGAATGAGCACTGGGGTCCTTTAAAGCCTAGCCATGCATCCCAATACATGGAGGACTTTTTTTTTCTACAGATAACACAATACACATGGAAAAACAAAAGGATTAACCCACCATGAACAGTTGCAACCTGGATACTCTCTTGCAGATGGTAGTGCAATAAACTAGTCAGTTTACAAAAAATAAATGAACCAAAAAGCAGCCAAAATAGTTGGTTCAAATTTACAGAAATAACTTTCCCAGTAAAAAGTAAAGATCATAGTTAAGTGTCAACTGAATAACAAGTGACTTTACATATCAAAAAAATATATTTTCTTAAAATGGCAATAGTTTCTCTGTGGAAGTGTTCCCCTATCAGGACGTATCTGCCAGAAGTGAAGCATGAAGCTGATTGTTGCTCATTTGAATCCTCAGAGCTGCGTCTTCTCAAGATGTCAGGAAATAATACTGAAAAAAGTTTACACTCTGCTGATTTCCATCCAAAGGACAAGCTATTAAGCAGTCAAAGTGTAGGTTTGGGAAGAAGTCAAAACTTTGTGAAGCTGTCTGGTTGTTGTATATCCTCTGCAGGATACAATACATAGTCAAAGGTATAGCAGTTGTGCAAATGATGAACATTTACCCAGTCAGTCAAAAATCTCATGAGAAAGAGAAATCATGAGGACTGCCATCTCCGTTTTGTAATACAGAATACCAGTTTATCTACTCCAGTTCTCTCACCTTCTTTAACATTAATAAGCAGAAAACCAAAAAGCAAATTCCCCTTTACTCAGCCTCATTCGTCCAGTCACTGAATACAATGTCCCATTTATCATGTACCTGTCTAGGCACATGCAACAAACAGAACACCCACAGAGATGTATCTTGCATACAAGCCCTAAGCAACATGAACTCAAAGCACTATCACTACACTTGGTATCTTAAATACTGCTAAGACATGACCTGTGTCTGGCATACAAGGCATCCTCCAACACAGTACTGATGGAGTTACTTCACATCGGCATGTCAAACTGCATCAGAAATACTCAGTATAGGGATATAAACTTCTTCCACAACATCAATAGAATGTTTTGGAGGAACAATTGCATCTCACAGAGGACACTACTGTTCTGGAAAAGAATCCTCATTAACATAAAACAAAGTCCATACCTGTCCACATTCAAGCACAACTTGGATCTATGGATGGGAAAAGTACAGTTGTGTACACTTACCATAAATGTAGATGTTTGAGTGTATTCACTGTTGCAGTCATCACTTTTGGGTTATCTGCTTGCAATAGCCCTCAGTCAGCCTGATTAACAAAGTCTTGGGTCCTGCGTCGGTTGCTGTCCCTTCTTCCATGACATCAGGTCATCAGGGGTATAAAACATGCAGCCAATGCCATTACATCAGTTTTTCTTTCCCCAGATGTCAGGTGCCCCCTTAATGGGAAGCAATTAAATCTATAAATATACAAGGTTATACTTGCAACAAAAAAGCAAATACACCAAAAAGCTTTTGAAGATAGTAAAGGAAAGTAGAAGTATATCCAAAAAAGAAGGGGGCTGGAGGGAGGGTGACCAGGACTGCAAAAGTGAATACACTCGAACTTCTACATTTATGGTAAGTGTACACAACTGTACTATGTTCTTCATGTTTCACTTTTGGGTAGATTCCCAAAGCTAAGGATGGGAGGAGGAATTTAAATAGAATTAGGACCAGCTAAAAGACCCTGCAAGACTGCAGTGGCAAAGCCAGCTCTGGATTTAGAGAAAATTGGCAGGTGGTAATGCTTGGTGAAAGTATGTACAGAACTCCAAGAAGCAGCTTCTAGGATGTCCTTGGTAGGGACGCCTCTGAGAAAGGCTGTAGAGGTAGATGCAGCCCTGGTAGAGTGAGGTCTGATCCCCTGTGGGATAGGTTTTCCATGATGTATGTAGCAAAAAAGAATGCAATGGCCTATCCATTTGGAAATGGTTTGCTTTGAAACAGCCTTCCCCTCTGCCCCTGCAGCAAATGCCATCAGCAGTTGATCAGATTTCCTTGGAGGTTTAGTTCTGTCCAAGTAGAATCTAAGTTGTGTGTGCACGTCTAAGGAGTGCAGAATCCGTTCCTCTTTGTTCTGTGGATTAGGAAAGAAGGTTGGCAAATGTATGGACTGATTAAGGGCCACACTGGATACCACCTTGGGCATGAAGGAGGGATTAGTCCTGAGGGACACCCTGTCCGCATGAAAGATGAGGAAAGGCTCCACTGCCACAATGGCCTGTAATTCAGATACCCTTCTTGCTGAAGTGATTGCTAAAAGGAAAGCTGTTTTCCAAGAAAGAAATTTTAAGTCTGCAGTGGCAGCTGGCTTGAAAGGAGGAAGGGTGAGCTTTTCCAATACAAAGTTGAGGTCCCAGGCTGGAGTTGGAGCTCTCCTGGGTGGTCGTAGATTTTTGGCCCCCTCTGAGGAACTGCTTAAGCACTGGATGAAGAAGAGGGGTGGTTCTGTGTTATAATGAGCTGAGATGGCTGAAGTGTGAATTTTGATGGAGGAGAAAGACAGGCCCTTATGAAGCATCTCAGTTAAGTATTGTAAGATCCGAGGTAAATTGGGCACTGTTGTGCTCATCCCTTGGGATTGGTTCCAGGCAGAAAATCTTTTCCATTTTTCAGCATAAGACTTTCTGGTACTAGGCCTCCTTGCCTCTAAAATTATACCTATCACTGGTTTACTGAGGGATGGTAAAGGAGAAATTATGTAATTAGCCAGGCTGCTAGATTCAGTGTTTGAAGTTGAGGATGCAGAATTTGATTCTCCTGCTGAGACAATAGAGTAGGAGTCTGAGGCAGGTGCCATGGGGCCCACAGTGACACACTGCACAAGAGGGGATACCAGTGTTGGCGTGGCCAGTCTAGTGCAATCAAAATCGTCCTTGGTTTGTCTTGTTTGATCTTTAGCAGTACTTTGGAGAGCAGAGGCAGGGGAGGAAAGGCATAAACTGTTTTTTCCAGCTGAAGGACACAGCATTCACTTTCCAAGCTTGTTTGTGGGGAGTCCTTGTGCAAAATTTGTCCAACTGATAGTTTTGGGGGGAGGAAAACAGGTCTATATCTGGGATCCCCCATTTGCTTGTCAACATGTTGAAAATCCTTGGTTCCAATTTCCATTCGTGTGGGTCCATGAGTTTTCTGCTTAGTTTGTCTGCTAGTGTATTTAGTTTTCCTGGCAGGAATTGAGCTTGTAAATGTACCTGATAGCTCAGGGCTGTGTTCCACAATGCCACGGCTAGTCTGCAGAGGGGGTAAGAATGTGTACCCTCCTGCATGTTTATGTACCACATAACAGTGGTGTTGTCCATCTTTATCATTAATTGTCCTGCAAGAATGTGGTCCTTAAAGGCTGTCAGAGCATTCTGTACAGCTAACATTTCGTTTTGATTGATATACAGGCACAGCTGACTTGGGTTCCATTTGCCCTAAATGCATTTCCCTGCCAGGTGGGCCCCCCATGCATAGTCTGATGCATCTGTTGTTAAGGTGTGGGCGGCAGAGAGTCCCCTGTTTTGGTGGTAGGCCTCTGCCCACCAAAAGAACTCTAGGCGTAGGCAAGGTGTGATAGGAATCATTGCCTCTAGATCCTATGAATGGTAGTCCCCTCTTTTGGTGGCAGGCCTCTGCCCACCAAAAGAACTCTAGGCATAGGCAAGGTATGATAGGAATCATTGCCTCTAGATCCTGTGAATGTTGACACCATAGGCTTTTGAGATACCACTGCAGTTCCCTCATATGCAGCCTTGCATATGGAATTAGAAGAATGCAGGAGGCCATGAACCCCAAGGCTTGTAGTATTTGCCTTGCAGATAACTGGGATTTTGTGGCCACTTGTTTGAAGTAGGTTGCCAAATGAATTTGTTTCTCTGGCGTGAGGAAAGCCATCTGGCAAGTTGTATTGAAGCTTGCTCCCAGGAATATAATTTGTTGACAGGGTACCAGTTGTGATTTCTTTTCATTTATGGTGTACCCCAGACAAGTCAGTACCCTTTTAACAAAGGCCAGATGATTCAAAAGTATGTCCTGGCTTTCTGCCTGAACTAGACAATCATCCAGATATGGATATATTTGAATATTTCTTTGCCGGCAGAATGCAATGACTGGAGCTAGGCACTTTGTGAATACCCTGGGCGCAGTAGATAAGCCAAAGAGCAGTGCAGAGAACTGATAGTGCATGTAGCCTGCTTTGAAGCGTAGGTATTTTCTGCAAGACTCCCTGATAGGGATGTGCAGGTATGCTTCTTTTAAGTCTTGCATTACCAACCATGCATCTTTGCCTAGCATAAGAAGCAGCTGGTGAAGAGTCAGCATCTTGAATTTTGGAATCAGCAGAAAGGTATTTAGAGTAGAAAGGTCCAGGATAGTACACCATGTATTGCCTTTTCTGGGTACCAGGAGAAGTCTTGAATAAAACCCTTGTACCTTTCCCACTTCTGGTACCAACTGAATAGCCCCCATGCGTAAGAGAGAGTACTTGATTTTGGGCCTATGCCCACTGATTTGGGGGTAGATCTGGCCACCCACTTGGTGTTGGTAAGATGTGGAAGTGAAATCTGTATCCTTGGGACATTATATTTAAAACCCATTTGTCCTGGGTAATAAGTTCCCAGTTTTTGGCCTGCAGACTAATCTTTCCGCCTAAAGGAGCATTCAGTTGGGAAGTGCTTGGAAGTTTTAGAAGCAAGTCATTGAGATTGTTTTCCATAGGGGGGAGTCTTACTACTCCCTGATTTGGGTGTGGAAACCCCCACTGCTTAGTCTTGTGTGTCCCCTGGGACTGAAACCTGGGGTTTCTGCTATGTCTGGGTTTGGCTTGAGCAGACCTTGAAGAGGCTGGAAAGGACCAATTCTTAAAGGGCTAGTGCCTACTAAATCTAGGAGGCTGAACTTGTAAGAAATGTTTAACAGTTTGCATAGATTTAGCTTTATCTTCTATCTTTTTCAGAACTTCCTCAGCCTTGTTGCCAAATAGGCGGTCCTAATTTAAGAGAGCATCCAATGATCAGGTAAAGATTGCTCCTTAAGCCAAGCATGCCTTCTGAGCACAGAACCAGTAACAGCGGCCCTGCAAGAGGCCTCTAAAGAATCAAATCCACATTGCAAAGTATGTTTTTCAACCTGTTCAGCAGAATGCATTAAATCCTGTAATTCTTTATTTTCTGCACAGTCAGGAATCAACATCATTTCCTGTTTAAGCAATTCAATAACATGTTGTTGATACTTTAACATATGAAACTGGCAGTTTAAAGCCCTAATGGCCAAGGTTGCAAAGTGTAAACCTTCTTACCCCATCTATCCAGCACCCTGGAGTCTCTATCAGAAGGGGTAGGATTTTTAGCAGTAGAAGCCTTAATGCCCTTGGGTCCCTGTGAAATAGTCTCTGGATCCACAATAGGATTAACTTGTGTGAATCAGGAACCCTGTAATATCTGTCAGGTTTTCTGGGAGCAGGAGGCAAGGAATCAGGAGCCAAACTAGATTCCGAAAAGCATCATCAACAATGTCTAAGTACTGGAGGAATAGCTAAAGGCCTATTCTGAGACAGGAGTAAGAAATCCCTAAGCCTCTTTTTTGAATCAGAAAAATCCTGGCTTTCCCAATGGAAATGCTCCCTTAGAGTATGTAAGGTTTCACCAAAAGAAAAATCCTCTAGAGGGGAAGCAGAGGGAATAGAGTCCTCTGCATCAAAATCCTAAGTAGATAAGGGCAAATCCAGATCATCAGAAAAATCAGAAAAATCAGAATCCTGGTCAGAAGCTTCATAAACAACTTCAGTCCTAGGTCTCTTAGAAGGGGGAGGCTGGCTTCCCTGATTAGAGTTATAAGATCTTCAGCCATTCTTATCATTTGTTTTTTAGGCATAGAGGCCTGAGCAAGCAGCCTGGGCATCTGTTTTTTAGGCATGGTTCGAGATTTAGGCCTAAAAGAAGAAGAAGGCGTCGGTTTAATATGCAAGTCCGTAGGCCTGAATACATTCTCAGAAGCTGGAGCCTGCACAGCAGCTCTGGACCCATCCAAGGTAGAGACATCCGCAGGTTCCATAGTTGAAGGATCTCACTGCATACCGGACTCCAAATGTGTCTCAGTAGAGGCCTGCGAATCAGAAGTAGCAGGTATCAGGGGCTGCGAAAGCACCTCACTGAGTACCGGCGAACTGGTGACTGGCTTAGGAGAAGCGTCATCGGCAGTTTTGGACCTCAGCGGCCTGTCTCTGTCTTTATCCTTGCATTTTTTCAGAATCCCGGTAGTCGGATGGCTAACCGATGACATTTCTGGATAAATAAACTGAGAACTGAAATATTTAGAGGCGAAAATATACTGACGACAGATAGTGCGCTGATTAAATAAAGCACAGTACTTTGTGGTCAGGGCCTATGCAAGGAATACAGTATAAATGAAAATCTTTATGAGGTATTTGCTTTCCACAAGTAATGCAATTATTAACTTTTACTGACATCGGTAAGGAGCAAGAAAAAGTTTCCCCAATGAGGTACTTAGCTTTAGTTGAAGACTTCGGTTCTGAAACTCGAAAATGAAAATTTCAGGAGTCGGCCGACCGGCACTAGCGAACTGCTTCTGCTTTGGGCACCGCACAGCAAGAAAGAATGATGTAATTACATCGGCTGCATGTTTTATACCCCTGACGACCTGACGTCATGGAAGAAGGGACAGCAACCAACGCAGGACCCAAGACTTTGTAATCAGACCGACCGAGGGCTACTGCAAGCAGACAACCCAAAAGTGAGGACTACAACAGTGAAACACGAAGAACATCAAAAAATTTACACCAGGATTGCCCCTTCTACTAAGCATTCCATGCATGTGCCCCCTCAAATTATCTATGGTATTCTCATTTGGAGGAATATATAATAATCGACCATGGCATGAGTAAGGCCAATTGCTAATCAAATGGGCTGGGTTAATTCATGCACAAAAAGGGAAACTGTCTAGACTTAAAATGCTCTCAAGGGCAGCTAGCATAGTACTTATCCATGAACCTATACATACATACATAGACACATACACATGTATTATATATATATATATATATATATATATATATATATATAGGTGTGTGTGTGTGTGTGTATCCTGCATCAACATACAGGATCACAGGAGGTTACTGGACTGATGGCCCTGGGGCCCTTACAAGCCTAGCCAAGAGTTTATCCCCAAAAAAGAAACCTCAGTCAGCACCTGTCGCCCGTGTCAATGATGGACATGGATGGAACCCCAGGAACAAATTTGTGGTTTCCCATCCACTCATCAAGGTTGTGCTTCAAGGGGGTCAGCAAGGTACTTTGTTTGACGTCTATGGGAAGTCTATTCCAGAAACAGGGCAGTCTCTAGGAGACAGACCCATCTCTCCAGCAGGTTTTGCTGATGTTGCATATTAGATTTAGGCCTTTTGACTGGGTAATGGGTGAGGAGGTAGACTTACGGACATGAAACATCTACAGTAGGGCAACGTCCAAGATTACCTTGTAGGCAAGACACAGATCACCACTGAGCAGTCTGTACGATACCAAGTAGAGTGATAGTGATTTCAGCCTGTCCGCATAGGACAGGTGTTGGAGGGCATGGATTCTCTTTGTGAGGTACTTCTGTGGCCTTTCCAGTTGGTGCAGGTGTTTGCTGGGGAGAAAAAGAGGATGAAAAGCTTGAGGCACCAGCAGAAGAGCTCTCATCTGTTTGACACTGTTGTGGACTTTCTGTGGAAGAGTCAGTCTTTATGAGGTATCTGTCTCCCATACTGGCATTTACTCTTCTTGGATGACATGAAACACGAGCAACAAAAAAAAGGATAAGTAAAAAAGAAGCCCAATGGGGCACTTATCTGTAATTGTTTGGTGACCCAGCAATGGAATGGGTGTTCACACCAATGAGCAAGCAATGGTGTCTGGACTGGCGGCATAGAAGTTCTGAGGATGGTACATTCGTATGTCACCTTTATGCCCTACATTATGCAAGGAGCATACATGTGATAAATAGGCAACATAATGGCCGGAAGTCGGGCCGCCCTTGGCAGGGGATCCCGAATATAAAGAATACTGCAACAGTGAAAAGGAAGGGCATCAACTGATTCAAAGATCTGAAAGATTTAGTTTTGTCTGGATACAGCCAGAGTTGTCTGTGGACATCCAAGGTATGGAGTATCCTTTCTCCCTTATTTCTGGATTCAAGAGAAGATGAGGAGACGGCTAGTCTGGCTTTAAACTCAGATACCAGTTTAGACATAAAAGAAGGACTAGGTCTCAAAGAAACCCTGTCCCTGTGGAAAATGAGATCTGGTTGACTCATCGTACGACCTTGCAAATCACATAATCTTCATGCAGATGCCCAAGCAATCAATAAAATTGTTTTCCATATTAAGAACCTCAAGTCAGTCAGGTTATCTAGTTCAACTGGAGCAATTGTTAGCTTCTCTAACACAAAATTTAAGATCTCAAGGACGGGTTATTGGTTTTCTTGTTGGCCTCAACTGCAAAGCCACTTTCAAAAATATTTTGATATCAGAATGCATTGAAAGTGGAAGATCCATGAGCAGAAATGGCTAATAAATGAACCTTTTAGTGGAGTAAGGAAGTTCAAAAGATAGTAACTGTCACAAACACTGTAAAACCAGAGGACAACTAGCCCTGAATGAGTGCAGTTTATGTTGTTGGCACCAAATAGAAAAACTTTCTATTGGCTAAAATATGATTTTCTAGTAGCAGGCTTTCTTGCCTACATCACTGCCTGCTGCACATCCTCAGAAAACAGGTACCTAAAAAGAATCAAGACCCTATTATGCAGGTAGTCAATTGAAGTTGATTGGTGTTTGAGTGTATCAAACAAATCTATTCTTGTGTAAGTAGATCTAGTTTGTGAGGAAGCTTGTGGTAATTGCACTTGGTCATTTACAAAAGAAGGAAGAAAGTATAGTTGAGTAAAATCTTACCATAACTGTAGATGTCCTCCTCTGCTATATGCTGCTGTATCCATAACATGAGGGAGTCTGCCTCTGGTCGACTCATACGTCCAGCCATTTTACAAAAGATAGTTGCTACTGCGAAGGTACGTGTGGTGTCCTGTGTTTCTCAGTGAACCTCAGCCATAAACAAACGATGGGTATAAAACAGATGTCAGCATGCACCTACCTCAGAACTGGATGCCACCGGAACCAGCGACTATCGAGAGGATAGTCAAGTGTCAGGGGGAAGGCAGGGTGGTAAATTATAAAGCAGCATGTAGACAAGAAGGAAATCTAAAGTTATGGTAAGACTTTACACAACTATACTATGTCATTCTATTCATATGCTGCTGTACTCCTAACATAGGGGAGAGTGCTCATGCTGTTAAGAACTGAGTGGAGGAAGAGAGGCCTTTTCCACAAAGCTATGAATGATGGCTCTGGCAAATCCTGCTGTGGACCTAGAAATGATACCCAACCTATAGTGTTTGGTGAAACTATGGACAGATGATCATGTGACTGCTTCTAAAATGGCAGTTGTATCCAAGCACTTAAAGAAGGCACCAGAGGAGGACACTGCCTTGGTGGAATGTGCCTTTACTGGTAAGGGAAGACTTTTGCCATGGACTGTGTAGCAAAAGGAAATAGTTTTAGAAATCCATGAGGAGATGGTTTGCTTGGAAACAGTCCCAGGGGTCTTGGGTGGTACGAGACAAAGAGCTTGTCTGATTTCTGGATGGATTTGGTCTTAGAAACAGTATCAGTTGTCTATGTATATCCAAGGAGTGAAGGATCCTTTCAGCATAGTTTTGAGGTGAAGGGAAGAAAGTAGGAAGGTTGATGGCCTGATTCAGGTAAAGTTCATTGACCACTTTTGGCATGAAGGATGGGGTTAGTACGTAAACAAACCCTGTCCTTGTGGAAAACTGTAAAAGGATAAGAGGCCATGAGGGCTTGCAGTTTGGAAACCCCTCTGGCTGAAGTAATGGCCACCAAGAGGATAGTTTTCCATTTGCAGTGTTGGAGAGAGCAGTCCTTGGCTGGCTCAAAAGGTGACAGGGTTAACGTTTTCAGAACAAAATTTAGATCCCAAGGGGGTGGAATGGGCTTCCTCAAAGGTCTAAGATGTTTTACCCCCTTCAGAAATAGCTTCACTTCCAGTTTAGAAGCCAGAGGAAGGATGAGAGGAAGGCATGATGAGATGCCAGACAAGTGTGTCTTAATGAAACAATAAGACAGCCCAGAGTTCATCAGATCACACAGGTAAGACAAAACCACTGGGGATTCTACCGTCATTGGTTTGATATTTTGTTTTAAACACAAAACCGAAAACCCCTTCCACTTGGACAGATAAGAGTTTTCTGGTAGTTGGTTTTCTGGCCTCCTGCAGAACCTGGAGCACGTTCTCTGTGTAAAGGTGTCTGAAGGGAAGTAACGCACTATCACCCACAATGTAAGGTTCGGGGTGGATAGTTGGGGGTGTATTAGAGTTCCCCTCTCCTCTATGAGTAGGTCCATTCAGTAGGGTAACTTGTATTGATTGCCTTTGGCTAGATAATGTGTTAGGGAGAACCAATGCTGCCTTGGCCAATAGGGGGTGACCAACACAATTTGTGTCTGTTCCCTCTGAATCTTCAGCAGAACTTTTTGTATGGGGGGGATGCATAGGCGAACATCCCCTTCCAAGGGAATGAAAGAGCATCCACCCTCCATGCTATCCTGGAGCAGAAGGTTGGGGGTTGTCTGTTCATAGGGGAGGCAAAAAGATCCACTTGTGGTATACCCCTTCAATGGACCAGGTCCAAGAACACATCCCTGTTTAGCATCCATTCGTGGGACTGAGTAATGGTCCTGCTTAGAGTATCTGCCATTACATTTTCTGCAGAAGGTATGCTGAAGGCTAGAAGGTTTACGTGTCTCTGTATGGTAATTTCCCATGCCTGGAGAGCCAATCTGCACAGGAGATAGGACCTTGCTCCCCTCCCGTGTTTGTTGATGTAACACAGCACAGCGGTATTGTCTGTGTACCACCTCAGCACTCCTGTCAGGATTCGATCCTTGAAGATTTTGAGGGCCAATATCATCAAGGCTCTCATCTCCTTGACATTGATGTGCTCCCTGTGTTGGTTCAGGGTCCAAGAGTTCCTCACTCTCCCCTCTCCTAAGGTTGCTCTCCAACCTGTGTCTGAAGCATCTGTGTACAGGTCCTGATTAGGAGGCAGGGATTATAGGGGCAGGCCTGGGTTGGCCAGTATCTGGGCTATCTACCAATTCAGTTCCTTGGAAAGGCACGGTAGCAGGGGAACCTTAAACTCCAGGGGGTGCAGGTACTGCTTCCAGGCTGTCCTTAAGTAACATTGGAATTTCCTCATGTGCAACCTTGCTAGGGGTACCACGGGGATGGTGGAGGCCATGAATCCCAGGAGCCTGAGGAACTCCCTGGCAGACAGAGCTTGGAGAATGAGTATCCCCTTGAAATAAGAAGTGAGGGACATAATCTTGTTTGGAGGAAGACAGGCCATCATTTGTCCTGTTAAAATCCTGCATCCTACGAACACATGATCCTGTGAGGGTATCAGGCATGATTTTTGAAGGTTTATGGTGAACCCTAGACCTCTCAAGAGGGAGATTGTGAAGTCTATGTGCTGTGAGGCCAACTGATTGGACGGGGCCTGGATAAGACTATCATCCAAATAGGGAACGAGTTGGATCCCCATGTTCTGGCAAAGGCAGTGACTGGGGCTAGGCCTTTTGTGAACACTCTTGGGACATAGAGAGACCAAATGACAAAGCACAGAACTGAAAGTGTGCAGAACCCACTGAAAAGAAGAGCAATTTCCTGAAAAGGGGATGGACTGGAATGTACAAGTAGGCATCTTTTATATCTAAGGACGCCAAGAAGGCTTGAGAGAGGATTAGGGGAAGGAGAGTTGGAAGTGTAACCATCCAAAATGAGGGGACCTGGAGAAAGGTGTTCAGATGGGACAAATCCAAGATTGGTTTCCAGGGACCCTCCTTTCTGGGGACCAGGAACATCCTGGAGTAGAAACCTTTTCCTCTTAACTGAGGAAGGACCTCTTCAATTGTGCCTTGAGATAGAAGGTCCTGAAGAAGTGGTGAAAAGAAGGCCATTTGGTCTCAAGGGGTTGAGGAATGCCTTTTAAAGTGGGTCTGGACTCCCACACCATGAACTATCCCATTTTTATAACAGAGAGGACCCATGAGTCCTGGGTAACCTGTTTCCAAGCTGAGTAGGACAGGGAGAGATGCTTGGAGACAGGGATGTCTGGATGTAAGGGCTGGTAGTCACTGACTACCAAGCTTGGCCTGAAAAGACTGTTTTGGAGCATGGGTAGAAGGAACAGACCTAGAGGGGGTCTGCTTCCTGGTATCCTTTTTCCCTTTGGATGGCATATGTCTGGAAGGCTTTCTCACAAATGAAGTTGTAGCTGGGTAGTTCCTCTGAAAGCAGGAAACTGGGGAGACAAAAATGTGTCTCAGCTCCTGGAGTTCCTTACCCTTCTCTTGAAGGGCCTTAAAGAATTCAGCAACTGCTGAGCCGAACAAGGCTTTGTTGACCAAGGGAGCACCCATGAGTTTTGACTTAATGTCATCAGGCAGAGGCTGCAGCCAGAGCCATAAATATCTCCTGCTGGCAGAACCTGAGGCTGCAGCTCCAGATGAAGACGCTACTGCATCATAACTGCACTTAATGGGAGTGTTTAGTTACTTGACTGCAGGAATTTAAGAGACAAGAGATTCTGGCCTTGATAGGGGAATCAGGGAGGTCACCCAATTGCTTAATAGCATCAGACAGAAGTGCCAAAGAGTATTTGGCCATGTGCATCTGTTAGTTAACAGTTCTCTCTGCTAAAGTGGCAGATGTGTAAACTTTTTTTGCCTAAGCATTCCATTACTCTGCTCTCCTTATCAGAAGGAAGGAGGGAGGTGGAGGGCAGAAGTTTGGAGGTTTTGTCTACAGACACAAAAATAGTGGTAGGGTCTACAGAAGGGGCCTTGAAGAGACACTTTACATCTTCAGGGACTCTGTAAAACCAAACAAAAGAATAGGTTTGATATCCATTTTGATGGAATACAATGTGGAGACAATGTCTCCTTTTTAGATATAAATTTAAAGGGAATTGTAGGAGAGCATATAATCACTAGCATACATAGAAAGTTTGATTCTATTAATCAATTTCTTATGGGCACTAGTTGCCACCCGAATCACACTATAGAAGCGATACCATATAGTGAATTCTTAAGGATCTCCAGAATATGTAATAGTGATGAAGAATTTTTAAATGAAGTTAATAATACAATGGAAATGTTCAAGAATAGAAAATATGATATGCAAGTGTTAAAAAAAAGTAGAGATGAAATATTTTGTAACAGATATAGTAGTAGGTTTCGAGTACAAAGGAAAAGAGATAAAAGGTATAATAAAGAACATGGAGAGGTGGACAGTATTTTTATGGTATCTACATATAATATCTGTAGTAATGACATTAAGGAATGTATATTATATTTTTGGAGATTCTTGCAAAATTATGAAGAATTAAGTGAGATGACAAATAAGAAATTAACATTTATTTATAGAAGGGGAAGAAATATAAGAGACATGGTAGTACATACTAAATTTGAATTACCCACTCAGGAGATAGTTAGAACAATAAGAAGTGTAGGTACTACACCGTGTGGGAAATGTAAAGTTTGTGCTCATGTGAAAAGTGTCTTTCCCTATATAAATGGAATAAGTTTTAAATCTACAGGTTCTTTCAGTTGTGTTACTAAACAAGTTATTTATATTATTAAATGTGGATGCACAAAATTCTATATAGGACAGACTAAAAGAATGCTTAAAGTGAGAATAATGGAGCACCTGAGAGACATCAAGAATAATAAGTTAGAGAGCCCTTTGGCTCAACATTTTGTGAGATTTCATAATTCTGATGTTACTAGTTTTAGGGTGTCTATATTAGAAGAGATTAATAGTAATGAAGCTAGTGAGGAAAAAATAAAAAATCTACTTTTAAAAAAGAATTAATTTTTATTTTAAAATATCAAACGTTAGTACCAAAGGGACTGAATGTTGACTGTTGTTGGAAGTGTGTAATATGAACATGTCTTTTTAAATGGTAATAGATTTTTTAATTGATTAATGAATTCTTAATTGTATAATGAATTAATGGGTGTGTATATAAATATGAATAGAGATGTACTGTTATTTACTCCTTGAAGGCTTTGGTGAGCCGAGGCGCTAGAGACGTTTCAGATAATAAATCGTTTTTTGGTGAACTGGCAGTTGTTGTATCCTGTATTCGGGCTGTGATTCCAGGTCGAGCTGAATAGCTGGTGTTGTGATTTATATTTGGTTTCTGTTCCTATATTTCTATGGCCAGTGATCCAGGGGTGAATATACCTAGAATATTTAGGGAGGAAAATGCTACGACCTCCCAGCGTTCCATAGAAGGCTTTCTTAACCGGAATATGGAACAAAATGTGAATAGAACAGAAGGAAATGTGGATGTCAATTCAGGAATCCCGGTTTGGGAACGTTTTTTTGCTGAAACTAGAAGCAAGAGAGACATTAACCCATTTGCTCATGTTGGTAAAAGATCCACGGAATATCCTGGTGAAGTTAAAGCATTGCTATCTAAGCTTAGAAATTTAATGGACAAAGAAATGCTTACGTACTATAATTATACCAGCCTACAAAGGTATGTTGACTTAAATATTGTGCCTAGAGGCTTACGAGCTATTAAATTCCCATCGGAACCTTTTGTTTCCACTTGTACAACAGATAAAGTGTTCATGAATAGATGGGAGAAAGCGGCACATCAGTGTTCCATAGAATGGCTGAAAATATTAATAGAGCGGGACATTCTTAAATTATCTAACATTAAAAAAGACATTAATTTGCTATGTATGAATTTGACAGCTGCATTGGATAAAACAAAATTTGAATCTTGTTTGTTAGAGATTCAAGAAAAGGTTCACATTCTTGAAAATAAATGTATAGAACAGAAAACACATAAAATTACGAGGGATCTGAGAGACTTTGAGAATGGTACTGCCTTTTTTGGTGGAACCAATCAGAGACCACATTACAATCGCAATTTTTCAAATGTGAACGCTAACCAACAAGGGAGAACTGATAGTTTTACTAGGAACACAGACAAACAACAAAATAAAGCACCGAGATATAGTGAGAGAGAACTTGATTTCCCACCTCTTTCACCACCGGCGGATGACTGCTTCTTACCAGAACATTTTGGTGGATATAGACAAACAGGGAGGCAACAGCAACAGAAAAGAACATTTGCAGAACAAGAGAACTACAGGGGAGGGCCGTTTCGCCCTTGGCGCGAAAACAAAAGGACAAAATGGTACTAATCCTAATATCTGTGATAAAGTAGTGAATATATCAGGTTGCTTTATTAATGAAAAAGTATACACAGTGTTAAATCATGGTTTAAAATTTGTTCCAACAGTTCTTCCGAAAAAATACCAGTGCAAAATTGACATTTTTAAATTCATACGGAAATTACATATATGGTATTACTTTACTTATATTGCAAATAAGAATGTGGAATATAAACAGTCTGAAATAAGTAGCTCAGATAGTAATATATTGGAATGTAGTCAGGATTCTATGGATGAGTCATTTACTTCTTGTTTAAGTGAATTAAATGCTTATTGTACAATAGATACTTCTAAAATAAGAATGGATAAGAAGTTTGTACCACCTTTTATTCATGAAGGTATTAAGAGTTTTTCTACTATGATAAATTTTGAAATAGAGGAAATTATTAACAAGGTCAAAACTTCTAATGTGAATTTTAATCTAACAAAAAATGAATGGGCTGAGTTAATGAAATTTTCTAAACAAAATGAATTGATAGTAAAGCCTTCAGATAAAGGTAATAAAATAGTTATTATGCATTACACACAATATTTAAAAATGTGTATGAATTTGCTAACAGACACTTCAGTTTATTGTGAGAGTTCATTAATAGAATTAGCAATGGCTAAAGAAAATTATTTAGAATTAATTTATAAAGGCCTGAGATTGGGTTATTGGAATGAAAATGATGTAGAATATAAGCTGAATATAATAGATTGTAGTCCTGCACAATTTTACTGCCTACCGAAACTACATAAAGACATGAATAACCCTCCGGGGAGACCGATAGTTTCGGCAAGAAATTATTTTCTACACAATCTAGGGCTTATTTTACATGAAGTATTGTTAAAGGAAGTCATCAAATTACCATCTTATAAAAAAGATTCCTTTGATTTTCTAAATAAAATCAAAAATGTTGTGTGGTGTGAAGACATGTATTGGCTAACACTGGATGTTAGTAGTTTATATACAAATATTAAGAACATACATGGTCTAGAGGCATTACTGAAATCAATGGGAGATTACCCACTAACACATTATGTGTTAGAGTTAGTAAAATTTTGTTTGGAAAATAATTATTTTAATTTCAACAATAGAACTTATCACCAAATACAGGGTACAGCCATGGGTGCAGCATTTGCACCCATGTATGCCAATATTTTTATGGGTTTGATGGAATTTGAGTGTATTTATACACATTATTTTGTGAAAAAATATGTTACACACTATTCTAGATTTATAGACGATTTGATTTTCCTGTGTAAAGGAGGTAAACATGAAATTGAAAATTTTATAGAAGACATACAAAAGAATAGGTTTGATATCCATTTTGATGGAATACAATGTGGAGACAATGTCTCCTTTTTAGATATAAATTTAAAGGGAATTGTAGGAGAGCATATAATCACTAGCATACATAGAAAGTTTGATTCTATTAATCAATTTCTTATGGGCACTAGTTGCCACCCGAATCACACTATAGAAGCGATACCATATAGTGAATTCTTAAGGATCTCCAGAATATGTAATAGTGATGAAGAATTTTTAAATGAAGTTAATAATACAATGGAAATGTTCAAGAATAGAAAATATGATATGCAAGTGTTAAAAAAAAGTAGAGATGAAATATTTTGTAACAGATATAGTAGTAGGTTTCGAGTACAAAGGAAAAGAGATAAAAGGTATAATAAAGAACATGGAGAGGTGGACAGTATTTTTATGGTATCTACATATAATATCTGTAGTAATGACATTAAGGAATGTATATTATATTTTTGGAGATTCTTGCAAAATTATGAAGAATTAAGTGAGATGACAAATAAGAAATTAACATTTAGTTATAGAAGGGGAAGAAATATAAGAGACATGGTAGTACATACTAAATTTGAATTACCCACTCAGGAGATAGTTAGAACAATAAGAAGTGTAGGTACTACACCGTGTGGGAAATGTAAAGTTTGTGCTCATGTGAAAAGTGTCTTTCCCTATATAAATGGAATAAGTTTTAAATCTACAGGTTCTTTCAGTTGTAACAAGTTATTTATATTATTAAATGTGGATGCACAAAATTCTATATAGGACAGACTAAAAGAATGCTTAAAGTGAGAATAATGGAGCACCTGAGAGACATCAAGAATAATAAGTTAGAGAGCCCATTGGCTCAACATTTTGTGAGATTTCATAATTCTGATGTTGCTAGTTTTAGGGTGTCTATATTAGAAGAGATTAATAGTAATGAAGCTAGTGAGGAAAAAATAAAAAATCTACTTTTAAAAAAATAATTAATTTTTATTTTAAAATATCAAACGTTAGTACCAAAGGGACTGAATGTTGACTGTTGTTGGAAGTGTGTAATATGAACATGTCTTTTTAAATGGTAATAGATTTTTTAATTGATTAATGAATTCTTAATTGTATAATGAATTAATGGGTGTGTACATAAATATGAATAGAGATGTACTGTTATTTACTCCTTGAAGGCTTTGGTGAGCCGAGGCGCTAGAGACTTTTCAGATAATAAATCGTTTTTTGGTGAACTGGCAGTTGTTGTACTCTGTAAAACCTGTCTGGGTGCTTAGGTGGAGGGGGTTGTGGATCTGGATTTTTGGAGGCAGCCAAGAAGGCATCCAAAAAGACAGGATGGAATGGAGGGACTGCAGATGGGTCAGGGGACTCCATTTGCAAGAGGTCATAATACCTCTTTTGAGCCTCAGCAACCTGGCTGCAGTCCCACTTAAAAAAAGTCTTTCATCTACACAATAGTTTGCCCAAAGGTAATGTCCTCCCCTGGGGAATCTGTACCATTTGACTCCTCCTCTCCAGAGTAGAAGCAATTTGGGAAGTGTAAGTAAGGTCATTCCATGAAGAATCCTCTTCTTCAGAGGATAAGTTAGTAATTAGGTTACCCTTACAGGTAGAAGCTGTGGGGGCCTGGGCAGGAGCAGAGGCCTGGTGTAATGCAAGGAAGGCATTAAGTAGACCTTGAGTGAAGGCCTGCCAGTCAAGCACCTGGTCAGAAGATATGGGCATTGGAGAAGGAGCAATATGCTTTGTCTTTTGCTTCTTCTTTTTGTAGGCCTCCAACATAGATGTGTCTGAGAAGCGATGCAGGGACGGACGACTGACGGCACTTCACAATGTCCAGACCGTATCTTCGTGGACAATAATTTGGAAAACCCCATGTGGACCCTCAATAATAATAAGTCTAGGTTCCCCCTGGCACCCACGTTGGATGCCTGCGACTCCCGCTAGGACGTGCCTGTGGCTTCTTTGACGCCTTCCACCTGGGTACCAGTCAGAGGAAGATCCACGGATTCCAACTCAGACTTTGGGCCTTCACTGGCCTCAAGAGGTATGGATGGAATAGAAGGCAGAGGGTTAGGATCAGTCCATGATTTTTTGGCCTTTTTTGCAGTTGACTCTTCTGAGGTTCACGACGTCAGGTCCATGTCTTTTCTAAGACGTTTCAAACACTGGTTCTCTACATACAACTTTAACATGGAAAGACAACTCCTGAGTGTTTTGGAGACAAAGGCCTGACAGATTTCACAAGTGGTGTGGTCATGGTCTTGGCCTAGACAGAATGGGCAGAGCTCATGCAAGTCTTTATGTGGAATCTGCCTTCCACATCAACACTTGCTCTTTCTACTTGACATGAACCCAAAACACAGTAGTAAAAAATAATCAAAAGCCTATGGGGTACTTATCTGAATATGGACAGCACAAAGTCACTTCAGCAAGTGAGCAATGACCGGAGGTGGCAGTCACACAGGCGGCAGAAAATTTCTGAGGTAGGTGCGTGCTGACATCCATTTTATACCCAATATCTGCTGAGAAACGCGGGACGTCACACATACCTTTGCAGTAGCAACTATCTTGTGTAAAATGCCCAGACGTACGAGTCAACCAGAGGCAGAATCCCTCATGTTATTGATACAGCAGCATATGAATAGAAGGACATCCACAAACACCTGGGCCAAAAGAGGATCATCACAATGATCTTGGAGGACTCCTTCAGAATCTTCAGAAGTATCCAGGATAACAGTGGAAAGGGGGAAGCATATAGGAACATTCCTGTCAAAAGAAAATTAATAGCATCTGTCTTCTATGCCTTCTTGCATGGAGTCCTGGAGCAGAAACATGCCAGTTGACTGTTCAGAGAGGAGACAAACAGGTCTACTTGAGAAACCTACACAGATGGATCAAATCTTGGAAGACCCCCTGATCTAATTTCCATTAGTAAGGGTCAGGCCTTGTCCTGCTCAGCTTGTCTGCCACACATTTTTTTTCTCTGACAGAATGTAGGACATCTATAGAACGAGGCTGTGCTATGAAACTATATCACAAGCTAACACGGCTAGTATGGAGTGGAGTATAACCTAGCTTCCCCTTGTGTACTGATGTATCATATGACTGTGGTAGTGTCTGTAACAACCTGAAGAGGTCCCAGGGACCAAAAATAATTCAGAGAGCTGAATGCATTCATCAGGACAAGAATCTCTTTTATATTAATGTCCTTGGGTCTGTCCTTGTGTCCCACACACCTTGCACTTTTATCCCTCCTTATACTTCTCCCCAAGCAAAGTTTGAGGTGTCTGTGGTAACTGCTTGCTTTTGGATAGGGAAGGAGAAGGGAAGACCTAGATTTAGGGATACCTGTTATCTCCAGCAAGTGATGGCCATTCTGGCAAACCTCAGCACTGGGATCTAAAAAAGACAAGTGGAGTTGGTGCTAGGACCAAAGAGACCTCTTTGTCATTTCTTGTTAAATGTCTACTTACCTATATATTTTTTAGACTCTTTATTTATTTACTGTTTTATTCCTTTCTGATACTGAATGAGGACTTAGAAAATCCCTTGGAAAACTTGAAAAAGAACAGCTGAAAAATCTTGAGATTGCCTATATCAGTTTACTCCTTTCATTACACAGAATTTAAAATCTCATTTTTATCATCATCTCAGACATTCTGAGAAAACAGCTACGCAAACATCCTCAAAACAGTAACAGTGGCCATAGATCTTGAAAATGTATCCACAAAAGTCATACAAACACAGTAAACAGTGACTTGAAAACAGAAGAGATTTTCTTCACAAAATGAAACTGTATTCCTCATACTTTCACGTTTAGTAAAAACAAACTAACATCTGAGCCTTACAATTCGAGTCAAAATTGCAGACACATACACTTTTTCCCCATACTTACCAATAATATTCCCAGCTGCTGGACCAGGTTTGGAGAGAGTGTGTAAAATCTTAAAAATATGAGGAAGTGTATACATCTTATCTACCTTTTAGGGGGCAGCTGTCTTGCAGGCAGTAACACACATGTCCTCTAACGTTGACAGCACTGGAGGAATAGGTTCAGGCTCTGGAAAATCCTTCTGAAACAGCTTGTAGCATTTTCTGAATGACTGAGAAAACCTCAGTGTTCTCTCTATGAAAACACTGGCCCATTCTAGAAACAGTCTCAGAGAAACTGAATCCCCCATAGATAGAATAAGAAACTGAGCTTTCCTTTGAGTTTGAATAAAAAAATCTGAGGAGATAGCCTTGTATCTGTCCCTTCATCCTCCTATCCAGATTCAGAATCTTGAATCTCTTAAGGAAACAAGGTATCCCTCTTTCGTTTACCCGACATTACTGTATAAGAAAGAGTAACAGCCTGAATTAAACCCCAAGAGATACCCAGTAAGGTATTCCTGTCAAAGGAAATATGAGTAGGAGTAGATACAGTCTTAGTTTTGTGTTTCTTTTTGACAGGGAAAAATGGAACCAACAGTGTTATTGAAAGCAGCAGCAGCAGCTTCCCCGGGGATGGGCACAACATTCTGACATAACAGGGAAGCCTTCCCTGCTCCCTCTCCCAGGACGGACAACAATGGCTCTCCCTTGTGCAGAGGAGTCCTCAAAAGCCACAGAAAACATGGCTAACCCCACTTGTCCACAGCGGCTGTATGTGCTATATCAGAGGAATCAGTAGTAAGAGATGAGTGGTCTGAGGTACAACTAATGGCCACAACAGTCACCCACCTGCTGCTGAGGCAAACTGCTAGCTAGTCTGATGTGATGGCAAATGCTGTTTGTTTGCTTAACTTTTTCTTTTTGTGGCTGGAAGAAGGACTGACAGTGGGACTGATGCAGTGTTTCATAGTTGAGTCAAAAATAGTACTTCTTTCACAAGAAAAATAAGCAACAAATGCTGATAAAAACTAAAAGTCTCTTAAGTCACTATTTCACAGACAAACACAGTACAAATCAATTCAAAATAGTTTGCCAGCCCCACAAAGTAAAATAAACAGAATTCCTCCACAGAAAAAAATAGCTTTCAGTTACATTAAACAGCTTTTAAACTGATTAAAAAAAAAGTCTCAGAGGAGTGTACTCTTCAACAGCAGTAAAGCTGTGAAGGGGTTGGTGCCCAAACTTGTCTTTCAGTCAGCTCGGCCCAAGCTGCCAGACAATTTGATTGCATGAAAGCTGCCCAGAAGCTTAGAAAGCTGGGAGGTTATAACACATACAGCTAAAGCTGGGTCTATATTATTTCATCGAAATCTACTTAAATCAAACTGCTGTTTATCAATTCAACATCATCGAACTTCCCTTTATCGAATGTTCAAATCGGCAAATGCTTTTCCCAGGTAAGGAAACTAGCTGGCCAGCACATCAACCGACACACAAACACATTAAATTAAACCCAATAAACTGGGGGGGGGGGGCTATGTCCCACATCCCCCCCACACTTACTATGCCAACTCCAAGATTGTGCTACAGTGAAGAAAAGGACAAATTCCTGTATGTTGGCCAATCTGTTAACCTGGTAGAAGGAGACAGCTAGGACTTTTGTGAATGTACAAAAAAGTACACCTCCAAGTACAGTGCCACACTGACTCCAGCCCATGTATGTTTCAAGAAAGCTCACATTTTCAGCACTAATTCATCAATGTAATTCACCCTGAAATTATTAAAAAAAAAAAAAAAATGATCAAGTGAGTGCCTAGTCACTGCACGTGTGGTCCCTCAGTCATGATCCTAAAAATTAAAGATTACTGATCATACCCCATGATGTACTTGACTACACCCTTACCAGGTAATACAACATAGAGGTTAAGACTAACAGCCAATGAGTGTTGCTTTGCAAGTCTCAATTTGATTTCAGTTCCATTTTTTCATACAGTCAAACTCTGTGAAAAATGTATCATTAATAGATAAAGTTTTGTTACAGGTCACGAGGCCATGCATTCTATAATCTACTGCTATCAAATTTCATATCTAAATTAAACTTTTCCATCGTCAAGTATGCATCATCCTTTGTCCCTTTCTGTCAGCAACTCCTTCAAAACTTTTAAGGCAAAATTAGGGTACATCTAGTTGAACTCTTTCTGTGTATCCATTCTGTTGGGACTAGCCCACAAATAGTCAATCTTCAAAAGTTTTTATGTAGCAGGCAAAGTCCCCACATACCTGATGCAGGTGTCCCCCCTACACACAGACACACACACACACACACACACACACACACACACACACACACACACACACACACACACACAGACACACACACAGACACACACACAGACACACACACACCTTAACTAATAAAATACACTGTGAGATCACAAGAACTTGGGTAGTTTGTAATTACTTTTGTGTTCTGCCTATTCAGTCTGCTGGTGTCAGCCAAACAGACATTGTGGAAGACATCTTCAACCGAACAGAATCCAGGCCCTAATTACTTCACCTCTGTCCCAATTCTCCTCCTGACTCTCTATAGGAACTTGAATTCATAGGTTAACTAACTTTAATGCTTAATGGACAACTGTCATCATTTAAACCCCAAAGTGAATTAATACTCCTAAGTAAGAATAACAAAACTCTGCATTACGTTCCAGAAGTCTTAGCAAACCTAGATGCCATAAAAAGTCAGAATCCTGACTTCACAGTATTCAAAGCACAAGAAAACGCCTTATTAGCCTTGGCAGCAGCTTTCCAATTCTACACTAGATATTTAGTATGATGATGAAACCAAAATCTGTCTTCTCTCCTCTAACTTGGTCAGAACCCTCTAAAGATGACAGTCCCACTGTAGGGTTCTTTCAGCTGGAATATATGCAGTTACACTTTTGGATATTAGACCCATTTTAGGACTTCTCTGATCATTGTGGTAAACTGTCCAAATTCATAATAATCTCTCAACATCATAGCTTTAACATGACCTCCACCCCGGAGTTACATGCAAATAAATAGCTGTATTTCAACCAAGAGGACATACATTTAATTATATTATTAATAAACAGACCACTGCAGCATCCCAAAGCTAGCAGCCTGCCTGACAAGTCCAGATGTATCACAACCCTCTACATCATACCAAACAAGCTAGTTTTCTGTACACAGTTCAGTATTGTGTATGCTACACAATCAGATTCACAGATAGCCTCCCGTGTACAATGCCATAATGCTTGAAGTTAAGGCAGATCATGGAAACTGACTGGTTAAGTCATAAAAGTGGTTCTGGATGATTTAGTATGATCCGCACTCTAGGAAACTGTGATAAACATGGTTCAAGAGCAAATATGCTTACTAGAAGTTACCTGATGATTATCATGATAGACATCATTTGATAGGTATACACAAACTTACTCCAGGACTGACGAGTATGAACCTCCTGGAGAAAGTAGATGCTTCCTGATGGGCAGCACTGCTAAGGTAAGAATGGTCATGAGACCCAGAAGGTTTAGAACATTTAGATTCACAGATTCATAGATCGTCCTTGACATATCTGCCTTCCCAGTGTGAAAATTAAGCTAACCATGCAGATGTATTACACTGACAGCTGTTCGGTCTTATGGCAGTATGCTGGCCAGCTTGTTTGCCACTGCAGTGAATAGTTAAGGAAGTTAAGATTCAAGGATCAATTGCCTTGATACCTTTTAATGCCACCAAGATTTTGTAAATGTTTTTCACATCCCAGACTCTCCATATCTCCCCTCCCTCACCAGCATCTTTCTTATGCTAACATGCCTTTAGGATTTTTACTGGGGAAGTGTAACATGAAACTATCATTGAATATATCTGCTTGCTGCTTATAAATTGTTCAACCTGTGTAGAAGTGTACCATAGGGTAACATAAGGCTTCAAAGTTTTCATGATACTGAAGTGCCCCAAAATCCCTTTTTTATCTAAAAGTAGTGTCTCCTAGAAGACTACTTCCAAAAATCATTTTAGCTTGACTGTGTCTGCCACTTGCTTACAAAACCAGGATGGAGTCATTTTTTATCGACTTCTCTCTTTCTCTTGCACTTATACACAGATGTGGCCTGATACTTGCTCGGTTCTTTCCCTGACATGGCCCTTTTTATTTCTATTCTAGAGCCCTTCATGCTTTACAATGGGGTCTAGATCCCTGCTGAGAACACTAAACCAAGAATTTTTTTAGTGCAAGCAGAAACAGCAGATGAAAATAAAGCAAGGCAAAAAAACTTCAGCAAACTTCTGATACGGTTATTATAAAATATGGGCTGCATCTTCAATATCATCTGAAATACCTATATCACTAAGACTGAACAAAAAAATCATGCCTGATGGTTGACTACATTTAATTTTTGGCTCTGCAGGTTTAAATCCTACACTACCAATAGTTTAAATGTGGATAAATGCTCAAATATATATATCACAGCTTCTCACTTATTTATTTCCTTCAGGGATCAAGATGTCTACCAACAGCACAAATTTTTATTTATTTATGTATGTATGTATGCATGTATGTATTTGGAAAATAAGTGACTGGGAGTGCCATATCTTTAAACTTTCCAGATTTTCTCAAAACATCCAGACTTTTGCCTCATATTTCTGGTCTGTTCCTCATAAAAATTATGGTGTTCTGGCAAATCAGTTAGAATTGAAGTCGCTTAATAGTGACAGGCATTTGAGTTTCAGACTTCATATATATCAGAAAATGCATGCTAACACAAAACCTGTTATTCTATCAACTTTTTTATTTTTATAACAGCAATATATAAAATCTCTCCCTATTTTGAGGCCTTTGTCATCTCATTATTTTTGGCTGTGTCACAGCTCAGGCCACATATCTGCACAAATGGTACTATTAGTTGGATACCATACTATAAATATAATAACTTAATTCTGCCGTATCATAAACTTTCTCTTCCACTTTTCATAACAATGCCTGTTTTTTCCCACTCACAGTCTCTCTCTCTCTACATTTCAATGTATCTAATACTAAAAACCCAATCCTTATGTCTACTTGTCCAGTTAGATATAATTAAGTTAAGGTTTACTTGCATATGCATACTTACACAGCTAGTCCTCAGATGTTTTCTTCTTGTGACTAAAAAGCTATAAACAAAAAAAGGAAATAAAAATAAAAACTTGCAGGCACTCTCCACACTATACATTATGTTTATTTTTTGATGCATAGTACATATATGTCATGTGACATACGGTTTACTTAAATGTGGTTGATTTCTGATGATTTTTGTTTAACTGGAGAATAAAAGTTTGTTTTAATTTCCATTTATTGGTTGAGTTTTTCAATGTGCACTACTGTATTAAAAAATTGGACTTTTACTTTATGGGTTTTTCCCCCTTTAATCATGGCTGCAGTCTTCTAGCTTCTTTTTTGTTATTGATTTTTTATGTTTTAATGAAGTATTAAACAACTGCTTTGCACACTCATGTCACAAGGAAAGAAGAGAGAGAGTTATTTAAAAGCCAAGCGGGCAATCAATCAAGGGCTACAATTTTCATTAACATTCACCTCCTTGCTCCAGTCACCTAGAAAGCACTTTTATCTTACAGTGAACTGAATCAATGAGATGCTATCCCTACACTTTCAACCATGGCATTATTGTTCTGCCAATCGCTATAGCAATCACAACTAAACCTGCAACTCACCTGTGTTTTTGTAAGGACAGGGAAACAAAATAATTCCTTCTACCCTCCGTCAACAAATACCTTGTCATTAGCCCACCCTGGCACACTGCCACCTTTCCCAACCTGTGGATCAGTTTTGGTTTGATGTGCAACCATACTGCAATTAAGACAAAGTGATACTATATTTCAAGAGAAAATAGGGTTATGAGACAGCTAGGGAAGGAAATAGAAGTCAAGTTCAGTGTTTGCCACCTTTCTAGTTTTAAAAGCAAGCAACAGTTAACTGAAAACAAAATTGTAAACAGGTCTTTAGAAATAGGACAGATGGCTGAATGCTCAGCCTCAGCTTTAAGAACTGTATGAGAAAATTCTTAATATATTTACTCAAATCTCAATAAGTGAACAAAGCTACATATATGACTTCTAGGGTATAATTCATTTAATCAAAATGAAAGTTTCCTCAAAACAAGAAGAGCAGGTAATGTTTCACGGATTCCTGATTAGTTAAAAGGTATCTGTGTTTTTTGTGTGCGCATGCGTGGTAAGTTTTTCCTTTTGCCCACTGCTGTGCCATCTATGTTGGAGTTAAAACATTTTTAGATATGGGAGTGTTGGCACTGCAGGAGAGAGACATGCTCCCTGCAAAAATATTTTTTTGGTGGTTGACATTATATTTTCATCAGAATGGGAGCAGAAGAAAGTTACTTTTGTTTAATTGATATAAACTCATTTTGTGATAAGGATCAATTGATAATGCATCCAAAAATTAATTATAAACTATTTACAGAACTGTACAAATCTAATGTGCTTGCAGTGAATTAATTCAGTTGTTATACTCCCTACATCTCACAAGCATTTCCTCCAACAATTGTTCCATTTTCCTACATTCTCTGCTCACAGCAGATGAATTCTGTATTTCTCTACAGGATATAACCGAACAATAAGACCCCAAGCCATATGGTTTCCTGGTAGAACTACAAACATTACTATTATTACCTCATGATGTTATTATACTTTTAACTGATTTAATGCATGTCATTTTACAAAAGTATGACCTCCAGTGATGGATAAAACCTCAGCTGTCACAGTGCTCTACAAACCTGGAAAGGATCTATCTAAAATTGGTAACTACTGATCAACGTCATTCACTTGGACACCAAGCTTTACAGCAAGAGGTCTGCTGAGAGATTAAGGCTAATCTCCCATTGCCTCATAATCACCTACCAAGTAGGCTTTACTCAGGGTACATCCAGTTTTTTCACCTTTAAGCTCTAGTCAGTCTTTTTTGAGCAGCACACTGTATTCCCGAGTACACGATATTAACTGTTTTTAAAAAGGCACTCAGTTCAATATATTGTATTATCTTCTTGAAACACTGGAAACATTGGCTTCCACACATCACTTGCTTCAGACTTTCAAATTTTGTATAATATTCCACTGGTTTGTATAATGACGAATGAGAATACCCGAGTGCTTTCTGACCTTGGCAGAAATACACTGTCGATTTTCTGTACTCCTCCCTGTTCAGGCATGCAAGCAACTCTCTGGCATGTGTGAATACTTCTAACCATTGTCTCAGTTTTCTTCTCTGTTTATGCTCCTCTGTCTTACTCTTCAATTTCATGTCAACTGTTCTGCACTGAACACGGTACATTCTCTTTAGCAGGACAACCTTCTCACATGCCAAGTGACCTTGTATATTTACTGATTTATTTCTGTGCCTGTACTTACAGTTAAGCGAAATATGACAAATATTACAGTTTATGTTCAAAATATATCAGAAAAATACATACAGAATCAAACACTGTATCTAGCAATATTAATAGTCCAGATTCAATAAAGCCTACACTAAGTATACACTAAGCATACACAATATGTACTCAATAAAATTCTTAGCACACTTTTTGTGCTTTCTAGTCATTCAGAAAGATTACATTAAGTGTACATGTAGTCTACACTTTGTGGTAACCTGTATGAATCCCTGTCAATATTTAAAGCTGCAAGAACATCAGCAGGAAAACTACAATTAGGAGGAGGAAGGTGTAAGTTATGTCTGCGTTGTCTGTTTACTCAGAAGAGTGTACATTTTGTGTAGGCTTTATTGAATCTGGCCCAATGTTTTAAACGTAGATTTCATCAAAATACTGCATTCTTTACCTAGCTTTTGCCTTTTGTTTTAAGTTTTTCTGACAGTGTTCTTAATATAATTGTCACTACATTGTACTAAAAGCTATTTGGGTATTTCAACTATGCTAACAAACATTTCAGTTTTCCTTTCGTCTTCTTTAGACTAAGCATGCAGTACATGCATACCACATTTAATTTGTTTCTTGCATACCTTTTTGAAGTGATTCAGACTTCCACCTAAACTGTAAATATGACAAAAAGGTTTTGAACTTTATTTTCTCATACCTGTAACCATACTTCGTACACAAGGCTTTATTTTCCTGCAGTCTATGTCAGTCAACAGACCAGTCACCTCAGTGGTTTTCCAGAATTCTGTGCTTATACTAATGCTTTTAGCTATAAACTTAGGTTTTACATCATTATCCCTCTCAGATTTTACATACATCTTTTCTTCAGCAAGCTCTTTTAACTATATACTTCCAATTTCACTTGCTCTGCATGGATCTAGTGCTTTAAGTTCTTCTTTCAACAATCTGCCTCCTACACTGCCACTTTTATGCCATAAACAATTTCTTGTCAATGAATTGTGCAAGTTACCAAAATCACAGTCTTTTGTTTTGTTTTTTTTACCCAGGTCATACAAAGCATTTATGGTTTTCCTAAGCCCTTTGACTTCTAGTAAAGAACAAATGTCTTGGTTTCCAATGAAGAATATATGCCTTACAAATATAACATTTTTCTTTGGCTCAAAGTAAACGGGAGATGCTTACCTTGGAATTGCAAACTTGCCTATTTTTTTAATCCTCTTTGGGGCTAAAAGTGGTAAAAATGTTAATGGTTTCCTGACGTGTAACATACAAGGATATGGCATATTGCTGACTCAGCTTTTTCTGCACTTTTGCAGATGTTACAATACTGCTTTATACACAGCAGATGCAGAGTTAAAACATGACTTTCACAATGTGAAAAGTATGACCTTGGTAGTTCAGTAGTTTTTATAGGTGAAATATGTTAACTCAGGATTACTTTGCAAGAACAAAATATGAAATACAAAATATTACGACTTGATGCCTTCTGGAAAACTCAAAAGTCACAACTTTTGTGTTCATACTATTTTAATATAAAAAATGAGACAGGTTGTACAAAAGTTGGTGTAAAATAGGAAACTGCAGAAAAATGACTTTCCTGGAAAAATAAAACAGATCTGCATTCAATATCTGAATTAAGCAGTCCAAGAGTCTTGGAATAGGGTGACAATGATTCAATCCCTTGACCCTCTGACTACAACAAAAACATTTTCCAGTTCTAGAAAGACCTCCTTTTACATGTTTTTGGATTGATTCAAAATACAAAATATTTCTAAAAAAATGAGTCACTCTTCAGTATCAGTACCTATCCTCCAGGCTTACTCATTTGAATATGGGGCTGCAATACCTTTCCTTTTTGATAAAACAACAAGCTCTTCAAAGCCAATATTAATAGCAACTAAACTATCAGCTGATGTAGAAATGTGATCAATAAAAAGCAATATTAATAGCAACTAAGCTATCAGCTGATGTAGAAATGTGATCAATAAAAAGCTAACTTTATTAAATTAGGTGTAGATTGACCTTTCATTTTGTCTTGATCAAATACTTCTGTAAAACTTAAAATGCACAATGGCTCACCATCATAAAACAAAGAAACACTCACTATGATCCAGACGGCTAGGGTTTGGCTAGTAACCTAAATGATGGAGAAGGCAGCTGGAGAGGGAAAGGGATGACAAGGCATTGCCTGCTCACCTGTCTTGGGGAAGTTTAGGGGAAGCATGTCCCAGAACATGCACTCTACTTACAATCCCTGATGGAAACCTGTAGAGGACAGAGGCATCTGCCACCAAATATTAGTAGGTTTATGGCAGTAGTGTCACAGAAGCAGATGACAACTTTCTGGGATTGGCCAACTGCAACCACCCCCTGTGAAATTGTGGACAAAAATATGTGAATGTTTCGGTGAGCACAGCAAAAACAAAAATTCCCAATGGATGCATGGATGCTGCTCACACTCTGATCAGATATTATGCATTTAGAGAACAAATGGTGGAGATCTGGAAGTTGTGGGGGGACAAAATGAATTTAAAATTATATGACTCTGGGAAAAGACATTCACCATGTTGCAGGCCACAGAGAATTAAACATTATCTATCCTCCATGCTCTTTCTACAAGGCTGAAGATGGCAGCATTTCTGGACCAGTGTGTTTTGATTAGCTACAAAGTGATTCACTTGCTGGGTAGCACCACTGTGATATAACTATTCAAAACGCTGAAACTTCCACTTGCCATTTGTGGTCTCAGAACAGCTGCCTACTTAATGCACTGGCCATTATGTTCAGAATGACCACTGCCAAATAAACATTGTCTCACTGCAAAGTTGATAAGATCTAGTCCCCCCGTTGCCTTGTTAATACAACAAATGCCTGTTGTACTGTCTGTAGTGACATTTAAAGGGCCTAGTGTTTGTTTCAAAAAATGTGTGCAGCTCTTGACCATATTTTTCATTTAGTCTTTTGTTTCCTTGCCTCCTTGGTCATCCAGTCCTGCAAAATTCTAAGGGGATCCTTTTACTAGCCTAGACCATCTAGTGAAGCTCTAAGTGCAGAAAAGACCCAAGAACTGTGAGGTAGTCACTTGTAGATGGTTGAGATATTTTGCACTCTAGCACCTCCCCAAAGCAGTCTGTAACACTCCTACCAAGACATGTCCTTCAGTGTATGCTTTATCACAGTGAACCCCAGCTACAATGCTACTTCACTGCTTGGTAGGCCTAAGAGCTCATCAATTTGTGTCTCATACTACAAGTACAACCAAGCCACTGCCAGCTGGCTTAGTCATATCCCTCTCACAGAAAATGGCAATCAATATATAATACAAAAAAGCGAACAACAACCACCTGGGGATGAATGCTCCTGTGAACAAAATAACGAATAAAAGCTGCAACTGTTTCCAAAACATTCACCGGAGCAAAAACGGCAGTAAACCACAATGCTGTTACAGCAGAGTAAATATCCAAAGATTGTGAAGTCGACACCACATTAAAACTGGCATAAAACTTTTTATTCACACAAGTAAGCGCTTTCACCATTAGGCTTCATCAGACTTTAAGTCTCTTCATTAAACAGTAGTTTAAAAAACAGACGGACCAAAGTCATAGGCTCATGTCTCATCAAACATCATCAAACCAATTAAATATTTAAATGTTAAAAAATTTAAAGGTACCATTTATTTACAAATCAATGGAACGATAAATAAAAATAAGAACAATAATGATGGTAGTAAAATCACTAAAAAATAAGACATATTTGAATGCCAACACTAAACTCTGCACTGACGGAACACAGAGCTCAAATACAAGCTAATATAGTCTCCTAAGTTTGGGTCTAGATAGTCTCCTTTCGCTGAGGATGGGCTTCAGATACGTTGGATCATCCGCTGTAGGGCGGATAATAAACTGGGTCTAAATGACAAGGTCCATTTGAAGCCCATCCTCAGCAAATGGAGACTATCTAGACCCAAACTTAGGAGACTGTATTAGCTTGTATTTGAGCTCTGTGTTCCATCAGCGCAGAGTTTAGTGTTGGCATTCAAATATGTCTTACTTTTTAGTGATTTTACTACCATCATTATTGTTCATATTTTTATTTATCATTCCATTGATTTGTAAATAAATGGTACCTTTAAATATTTTAACATTTAAATATTTAATTGGTTTGATGATGTTTGATGAGACATGAGCCTATGGCTTTGGTCCATCTGTTTTTTAAACTACTGTTTAATGAAGCAACTTAAAGTCTGATGAAGCCTAATGGTGAAAGCGCTTACTTGTGTGAATAAAAAGTTTTATGCCAGTTTTAATGTGGTGTCGACTTCACAATCTTTGGATATTTACTCCACTGTAACAGCATTGTGGTTTACTGCCGTTTTTGCTCCGGTGAATGTTTTGGAAACAGTTGCAGCTTTTAATCAATATATAATGCTCTCTCTCAAGCCCAATAGTTGGTTCCTCCCAGGACCAGGCTCATAAACCAAACCAGGGATGCAACGCCCAAAGTCAGGGCACCATCACTGTGTTGCAGAACTAGCTATCAGTTTCTGTAAACTGATAAAATGGTATAATTCTTCATGAGACTGTCTCTTGACAAGACATGTGCTCTTGTCAGGTTTTGAAATGGTGTTATCAGAACAAAAGACATTTGCTTTGGAGGTAAGGCTGTACCCAGCAAAGCATTATGTTCTGTGCTGATGGAAGGTTGTAGTCCTGCCCTACAACTAGTCTGCTTATTAGTTCCAAAAATCCTTCAGCAGTTGGGGAAATTTCTTCATGTTAAGTCTTGAGTGAAAAACAATGACAATGCAAGAGCATATGTATCCCAAAGCCCTGGGAAACTGCCCATTTTTACAGGGTATGAAGCAATACAAAGGAAAAAAAATGTTATTTATGTGATGCTGCTGCAGAGAAAATACATTATGCCATTCTGAAATTAAGAGCAGCTACTACAAATTTTAGATGACATAAGCTTTACTGTATTAAAGGGTTATAGTCAGGGTACCAAAACAGTTCATTTTGATAATGTTAGTGAAGTTTTTCTTGAAAGGTAACCCCCAACAAGTAGCTGTCAATAATAAGGAAAATGTTAACACTGTCTAACTGGAAAAATGCGAGAACCAACTAATCTAAAAGCATTCTCTGAGCATTTGATAGCAATTCTAAAAAAAAAATGCAAATTGGAACTAGATGTTGGTTATGTGAAAATATAAACAATGCCTCTGGGATCAGTGAACTGAAATGTTCAGATGGGCAGACCCACTGCCTACTGCTGCATAAAAGTATGCCCTTCTAAGAGGGGGGCATAAGTATTTGAGCCTGATCATGCTGGACTTGTCAGCTGTGGTGATGTATTTGCTGCAAGGCAAAAACATTCTTCCATGCATAAGTGTTTATCAATAGCTGTTTTTTGGAGGAGGCACTGCAGGTTTTACTAAAATAGCAGAAGCTGTTCTGGGTGGTGAACTTTCCAAGTAAGTGACAGGAGAAGCACTGAACTTCCTCCAACTATAAGACACTCAGATTTGTGCTCCACTGTATTCAGTAACAGGTTAGCAGGTTTCCCAAAAAAAAGCACTGTTAACAGCTGTTCACTATTACTGATCTGTGTCGATGGACATGTTGTACTTCACTCTACCTCAAACAGATGTAGGTGAGGGCTTAAAAGCCTCAGAATCCCTGAAATGGTGGTCTGTGATGATGTGAGGTATTGCCAGCTATGCCAGGAGAAGTACGGCAGAGGATGTATAACATATGCCAGTACAGCTAGCTGGAATTTTGTAAAAAATATACATCATTTGTATATCAAACTGATCTGTACAGATACTTGTGTTAAAAAAAAATATTTGTAAAGCTGTTTGTGTTAAAATGTACCAACAGTGTACCCTGCTGGACAGAAAAAGAAATATATACACAAAAGTTACAATAATGGATCTCAATCCACCTAACATTGAAAATAGTCTGAAATTAACTTACCTGACTTAAGCCATGAATATTGTATCTTACAGTTCTCAATGCAGCCAGAAACAAAAAGTCTGTACTAGGAAGCTTTTTTCATAGTCTTTGGGGTGAACCAATTGCTACACTGGAAGGATGGAGGTTTTTTATGACTTCCAGTTGCTGTAGCAGATCTTAACAAGGCTCTTTGTGTGTGTATTGTTGACACGTATGTGCTAAATCCTTACAGCTTCTAGCCAAGGGGGATAGCATGGAAACCAGAAGTCAGATGACTAGATGCATGTGTTGTCATTCTGTAATCCATCACTAAAAATGATATTTTAATAATAGGCGAGACTGTAGTCTCACTGCAGTCTGTTTCTAGAACATGACAGAGAAGGACCCCTCACCTACTTCATCTTGCCTTACTCTATTAAGTGACCAGGGAATAGTACTTCTTTAGATCAGTCAGGAAAATATAGTGAGATTAATTAAGTGTTGTTTTTCTGTAACTGTGTGAATCTAGTCATCTGTACTATTTTAATATTTCCTGTGATTGAAACTCTGGTGTTTACTTTAAATAGATATTTAGTATTTTCATGTTCTTTTTTTACTTATTATTAAATATATTTAAAAGTTTCATTGTGGCTGGTCTTTTAGAGAATATTTTAACCTTTGAGAGCACTTATATTTATATGGTGACACTGGGGCCACTCCTGAAAGCCTTGCTGTTTGGTCAACATTACCATTTGTATTAATATTAATTTCACTCAGTATAATTGGGTACCCTTGCAAGAGCCGTAGCTGGCTTTGGAGTGTCTGGTGGCTGTATAACTACCTTATAGTCTGGGCAGAAGGGGGCAAAGCTAATAAATCTGCACTAGACTTTCCCAGGTGTGTGTGTGTGTGTGTGTGTGTGTGTGTGTGTGTGTGTGTGTGTGTGTGTGTGTGTGTGTGTGTGTGTGAAAATCAAATCTCAAAGATGTGTGCGTTAGCTGCTGGGAGCAGGGCCTTGAAACACTGGTTTCACAGAGAGAGTGGTGGAGAACTTGGCTTGGACACTCGGCTGAGGTCTTAACTCTATAGCTGTGTCAGTGGGGAGTCTTACTGGGGATCTGGAGGGAGAGAGACAGAGAAATCAAGACCCCAGACTGAGTCTGTTCCCTGTGTTCTCTTAAGGAAAATTGTGCTTGATGCAGACAGCTGCATCTGGCAATACTGATTGTATCTATTTTTGTTCTAAGTTAACGTCCCTCTACAGTGTCAGTGGTGAGGATTCAGGCTCCTTGATCGCTGGCCCAGAGTGGGGACGTCACAGGGTCTTACCCACAGAACTACAGAAAGACATTACCTTTCATGTGTGTGTGTTTTTTTCAAGTAGGACTCCTTACATAAAGAAACACGTTCTTGAGACTTTTCTATCATTTTTGAGGTCCACAGCTCAGTTTCCTTTCTCCATGATTTAGACGTTCACATTTTTATTATTAGATTTAGAAAGTTTTCAATTGCTCTTGAAGCATATTTTTAGATTAAAAAGGGCTAAAAGTCCTTAAACTTATGTATTTTTTATTTAGTTACCATTTGTTCACTGGGTAAGTGGACTGGTCTATTGACCCTTTTCATTCAGGACCAGAGTACAAACAGCAGAAAATTCATCAAAGTCTTTCTAATAAACAACATTACATACAAAGTGAGTACATAGCAAAATGTAGAACATAATGGTAAAGTTCGGTGCAGATAAGGTAAAATTAAAAGATCCAGTATGCAATGAGAGAAAAGAGAAAATATATACAAATTTCAAGATAGTCCTAAAATACAGTGTAGTCATACATATAAA
This sequence comes from Protopterus annectens, assembly GCF_019279795.1. NCBI lineage: Eukaryota > Metazoa > Chordata > Ceratodontiformes > Protopteridae > Protopterus > Protopterus annectens. The sequence goes on along the minus strand of NC_056741.1, from coordinate 290,824,476 downwards.
ATAAACTCCTATAACACACATGTGATATACATGAGTATACAATGCCACATTAACAGGCAGAGAAAAGTTTCTTAAATGCATGCAATAATTTATGACATGGAATAGTACGTTATCTAACCATTATCATGGCAGCAGTTAGAGACAGACTCAATAAAGAGCTCCTCTAAGTGCATCTTCTACACTTTTGCTGTTAGCAGGAAGGTGGTTAAAGGCATCAGGTCCTAGTCTAGAGAAGGTTCTCTTACATACAGCAGTTTTATATGCAGGGCATAGAAATTACTGACTTGTGCATTTCTCAGGCCATAAGGGTCATCTTGTAAGGGTAGTTTTATTAGTAAAGGAACTGGATACAACAGACATGCTGAGTACAGCACACTTTCAGAGGTGAACAAAGAACTGCAAGTAAGATGGCTGGTATTGTTGGGCTGCTAGATGGGACACCATCCATCATTTTATTTATTCATTCGTTGGTAAAAACACATTTTTATCGGTTTATTTTTTTCACAAAAACACTGTATTAGAAGCACATTCCACACGATACGCTGGCTCCTATGCTTTGGAACTTTGTTAATAAATAAACTAACAAATTAATTAAATGCCTTCCTTCCTTCACTCATTCATTGAAAAAAAAGAAAAAAAAAAAAAACTACTTGACTGATGGGTAACTATATTAAAAAGTATGTGGCTGATGGGTCCTGGACTACCTTCTAAAACAATCCCTACATGAAGATACTGCTTCCTCCACTCTAACTCCAAGGAGAAAAGTGCCACCATTATCACAAAGTATGGGCTAACTAGCATTCCAGTTAAGTTGTAGCTCTCTCTTCAGCCTCATCTGCTATTGAAAGGTAGCCTGTTTATATCATCAAGTAGAGACAGCCAAAACAAACAGAATCACAGCTTCAAAACGCATTCGATTTTTCATAATCACAAACTGTGCAGAAGGCTCAACACTGTTGTCTTGTAGAGTCAATAATTACTGAGCTATGTGATTCTAGCTGAGTTTTTCTTCATATTTTAAGTTGTGGAGCTAACAGGACTGACTTCATATATTAGAAAATGAAGAATGATCCTTCATAACAAACTCAGTTTAACACTAGCAATTTTTGGATGGCAGAGGCACAGCCTATAATACTGATACTGTTGATGCATTTCACAAATAACCTGCTGCTACAACATTCCTGTGGTTACATTTCTGGAGAATGTTTCCTACAACCTCTCATTTTACTTACGAGTTGCAGGTAACTAGGATGGCCCCTGCTTGAGGTTCTAACAACTTAAGAAAATCATGCCAACTACCTTCACTAGCATTTCTTCAAGCTAGCTGATGCCTGTATAACTAAAACTTTTATGCATATCCTGATCCTCTCTCAGAATAAGGAGGCCCAGGTTCCTCTGATAGCCCAAACTATGAATGTCTCTTGCACATGATTTCTTAGTTTACTAGTACTAGAATAAACCATATGACACATTCATGAACCCAGTGATCTTTTATCTGTTTTATAGGCATCCCGGTTCAAAATCTAATTCCATCCTGCTACCTAGCAAAGTTGCTTGAAAAGTTACTTGCAAAGCACCTGGTAGAGTAAACTAACATACATGGTGTACTGACCCACAATCAACATGGATTCAGGTCATATATAGGTCTAGGTCACATGCTCGACTAGCATATGTCCGAATCACAAAGCATCGAACACACATACACGAAAGCGCTTAACATCGAAAAGTTCTTCCGTGTATGTGTAGTTCAAAAAAAAAAATCTACGTTTCTGTACCCCCCCACACCCCCCTATTTTATTATTCTCACTCCGAGATTGCACTACAGTGGGGAAAAGAGAATTTTCCCTTACCCGCACTGTATTCCGATCTACGAAACAGGCACAAATACACGGAAGTGCTTGTCGATGTTAAGCACTTTCGTGTATGTGTGTTCGATGTTTTGTGATTCAGACATACGCTAGTCAAGCATGTGTCCGGATATATATATATATATATATATATATATATATATATATATATAGATACATACAGTGGATATAAAAAAGTGTACACGCCCCTGTTAAAATGCCAGGTTTTTGTAATATATAAAAAATGAGACCACATTAAATCATTTCAACACTTTTCCCACCTTTAATGTGACCTATATCCAGTACAATTCAATTGAAAAAAAAAAAAAAATCTGTTAAGGGAAAAAAATATAAAAAATAAAAAAAGTACAATAAGCTGGTTGCGTAAGTGTGCACACCCTTAAACTAATACTTTGCTGAAGCACCATTTGATTTAATTATACCAGTCAGTCTTCTTGGGTACAAACCTGCCATCAATTAAAGAGACTGATTAACTCAAATAAAGTTCAGCTGTCCTAGTAGGATTTTCCTGACATTTACTCAGTTGCCTGCTACAGCAAAAGCCATTATTCGCAGAGAGCTTACAAAGCATCAAACGAATCTCACTGTTGAAATGTATAAGTCAGGAGAAGGATACAAAAAAAAATTTCCACAGTACTGGATATACCAAGGAACACAGTGAAGACAGTCATCAAAAAGTGGAGAAAATATCGGACAACAGAGACGTTGCAAAGAACTGGACATCCCTCCAAAACTGATGAAAAGACAAGACAGAAACTGGTCAGGGAGGCTGCCAAGAGACCTACAGCAACACTGAAGGAGCTGCAGGAATTTCTGGCAAGTACTGGTGGTGCACTACATGTGAGAACAATCTCTCGTATTCTGCATATGTCTGGACTATGGGGTAGGGTTGCAAGACAGAAGCCTTTTCTTACACAGAAAAACATACAGGCCCAGCTAAAATTTGCAAAACAATACATTAAGTCTCCCAAAAGTATGTGGGAAAATGTGTTATGTTCTGACGAGACCAAGGTTGAAAGTTTTAGCCACAATTCCAAAAGGTACGTTTGGCGCACTCGCAACACTTTGCATCACCAAAAGAACACCATCCCCACGGTGGTGGCAGTATCATGCTTTGGGATTGCTTTTCTTCAGCTGGAACTGGGGCTTTAGTCAAGGTGGAGGGAATTATGAACAGGTCCAAATACCAGTCAGTTTCGGCCCAAAACCTTCAGGTATCTGCTAGAAAGCTGAAGATGAAGAGGAATTTCACCTTTCAACATGACAATGACTCCAAGCTTACATCCAACTCAACAAAAGAATGGCTTCCCCAGAAGAAAATTAAAGTTTTGTAATGGCCCAGCCAGAGCCCAGACCTAAATCCAATAAAAAATCTGTGGGGTGACCTGAAGACAGCTGTGCACAAGAGATGCCCTTGCAATCTGACAGATATGGAGTGCTTTTGCAAGGAAGAGTGGGCAAATATTGCCAATACAAGATGTGCCATGCTGATTGACTCTTACGCAAAAAGACTAAATGCTGTAATTAAATCAAAAGTTGCGTCAAAAAAGTATTAGTTTAAGGGTGTGCACACTTATGCAACCTGCTTATTGTATGTTTTTTATATTTTTCCCCCAACAAATTTGTTTTTCAATTGAATTATACAGGTTATAGGTCACATTAAAAGTAGGAAAAGTTTTGCAATTATTTATTGTAGTCTCATTTTTTTTATATCACAAAAACCTGGCATTTTAACAGGTCCACTGCATATATATATATACATATATATATATATATATATATATATATATATATATATATATGGGTCTTCTGCTTTAGATCGAAAAAGCACTTTACCTAAACGGAACAGTGAGGCACACTACTATGAAATGTCACCTGTGCGAAAATACACTTGTCAGAATGACATTTCATTGAAAACATGGAAAGCAGATATGAGACACTAACCCAGTGTGCAATAATTGTGAAAAAAAGAACTAAAGCAACCATTCGTTGCCAACTGTGAAAGCTGTGCATTACTTGAAATTATACTTCAATATAGTTTAATGTGCTGCACAATATTTACAAGTGAAATCCACATAGTCATCTACATTCTTAGTAAATGAGATACAGCTGTCACAAATTCAACTGGGGAATACTCCTGTCTGTGATCAAAAATGGTTTGAAATTGAGATTGCCGTTTCAGTGAAGCTCGTTGCTTTGGAGAAGGGGGACAAGCTGCAGCCATACGTAAACGAAGTTCATCCACTCCATTTTGCTCTCTTGCAATAGTTAACATCACACTATCTATATCTGACATATGTTTATCAATCAAGCATTTAAAATGCCGATGCCAAGCCTCAACACTATTCTATGTTCTTGGCAGGCACAGGTCATTCAAGATAGAGATGTTCCAAAAGGAGACTGGAAACAGTGGAGGAAATTTAAATTGAGCTGTGTGTCGAGTACTAAAGTTACGTGGCTTACCCAGAATGTACCACTCCATAAGGTAACGAAGAAGCTGTTCACCTTCAGTTGGGAAATTCTTTTTTTACTTCCTGAAATGTTGTAATAACGTCACCTTCATTGAGAAAAGCTAAGGCAGCCAATCGTTTTACAGCAAGCTGAAACTTAATGTTTGAATTGTACAAGCTACCCAATCCCAAACTCTGAACTTTTCTCCACAAATTACGGTCAAAGTGAAAAAAAAAATCCCTTTGATATAACATCCTGAAGTTTGCTTTGATACTCTTAAGAGCGGCAATTTCAAAATCACACAGTATGTATCTAAGCCGATATTCAAGCCCTTCCGTACACATTAAATTAAGCAGACCACTCCAAAGAAAATTATATGATCTCAATTATTTTTTTGCCATTATACAATACACCAATGGTACACTTTTAGTATATGCTCCGCATTTCACGAAAGCATGTATTGTGTACAAACGCCTGACATCACTATTTTTGACAAACTATGTCCCCATCCACAAGCCATATGGTTGCAGAAGATAGATCTATTAAATTTTGCTTTGTTTTAAGGAGCATTACAATGTTGTCTGTGCTTGAATCGCTTAATGTTTTTTTCATGAAAACTCCACCTTTTAAAGGGAAATTAGTCACATCAATATCTAGTAAACTAGTAGTCCTAACTGCTTGTGTGTCCTTACATTTTAAGTAGGCTCTTCTAACCTGTAGAAGCATTGCTTTTCTGCTTGGCATAGCTGGAGCAAAATCAAGTGAAGTAGATGCTAACGCATTGTCTACTTTAATACATGCAGAATCCCTAGAAACAGTAGCACGTTGTTTTAAACTATTGCACACAGTATACCTTTCAATTTTGCACAGGTCTCCTGGATGACTGTGCTGAATGGTCTTTATCAACTCTTCCTCTCTTTTAACGCAGCATGTGATGGCTCTACCTCTACAATGTGCAGTAAGTTTCCTCTTGCAGCACCAATATTTTCAGATTTTGCTGCTTTTCTCCAGATAGTAGACAAATCCTTCTATAGTGAGGAGTTCTTTATCCCTGATAGATTTAACAGTTTCATATACTTTTCCAACCACTCCTGGCTGGGAATGTACCATATCCGCCATGATTTTATTGTAGTTTGATGTACAAATTATTCACGGGCCTCCCAATATTTAAGCTATGATGAGAGTGCTGTTGTCTCACCCGTATGTCGAAGAGTTGTGTTTCGTGCTACTGCAATTTTGCATAAGTGCGGCTTCGTAGTAGTGTGCCTCACTGTTCCGACTCACACACCTGCTCATCTCTTGTTCCACGGTCTTATTAACTCTATTAAGACCAAATAAAGTGCTGTAAAATTTGACCTCTTCATCTGAGGAGGTAATGTAAGCATCAGTCAAAGTTTAGAAGGCTGAACTTGTTGAGGTGTCTGAACATGCCAGGTGCTAGGAAGACATAGCCTATAAACATGTTCATTACTTCTTCATATGCTACAGCTGCTTGTACAACATGAAACAGCAGGGTAAAAACAATTCAAGAAGATAAGCCTCCATTATAGCAAACATATCTGGAAAGTACAGACTAACAATAACATGCACAATGCTTGAAATTTCACTAAAACTATTTTAAATGAAGACAAGTCTCAGAATGGGGACCTCACTTAGTCTAGCATTGTTTTCTAACTAGAGAAGGGCTTTACAGACAGGAGATAAAGTTAATTAAAACTCCTTTACTAGGTCACATTAAGGTACAATTTCTGAAAATGGTGATGCTAAGCCTCCCTGTGAAGGTTAAGGTCTGTTTCATGACAGGCTTGCGCAAGTCCGAAAATGTACTGTTTTTTTTTTTATGATGAAACTAAACGAAACAAATAAAGTAAAACTAAGTTCCCCCTACTACTGAGAGAGTATTTTTTTAAGTCTCACCAACATGAAGTATCAAAACAGGTAATGTCTATTTCAAACTTTATTAAATTACAACTCAGTCAATTTAACTAAGTTTGAAATACATGTAACCTCTCATTCATCCTGTTTTTGAGCTTCAGTTCAATTAAATAAAGAAAAAGATCAATAAATGCGTTTTGTAACAAGTCTGCAGTATAAATGAGGTACTTCACATGTCCTGCACACGTTTTGATTCCTTCCACCTTCTTTTGCCTACTGTGCGACTCTGACCAACTTACTTAAGCAGACAATGCTCCTGGGTCAACCCTGAAAATGGACAATGTGTCCAGTGGGCCTACACAGTCAATAAATTGATAAATAAAAATGAAAAGCAAAATTGTCATCTTTTCATATGTGTGCATGTGTTGTACTACAGTGTAGTATATGCATCCTGTAAGGGGATCCTAAAGGACTTTTTTCAGTACCCAGTGGAAGCTCAATGAGGTTTATGTGGCTTACAGTGTCAGGATTCCATAAAGCAACAGAAACAGCAGGCAATCCCAGCAATGCAGAGGTACAGCAGAAAACAATACACATTCAAATAGTGCTATTATTTCTTAGACGTCTTTCCATTTCACTGTAATAGCAACAAAGTAGCACACTATAAAGGTTGAACTCAAGAGGCTTTATGGGATGTTGCTGGCCACATTGCAACAAGACTACAGATTGTAGAGAAAAGAATAAATATCCCTTGGGAATATCTTCTTGCTTATTCAAACAGGTTTATTGTGGCCCAATGTACTTTCTGGTCTTCATCTTCCGATTAAAAGTCCTGTACCCCTTAAACAGTTCCATATAAGACTATAATTCTTCAGTTCCTATAGTACTGTATTTGCAACATGCAAATGTATGCAAGATCCCAGAACAAAAATGCATAAATTGATTTGGAAAAGAGCAACGTTATTCTGCTTGACTACATAACAAAAAAAAAACAAACAAACAAAAAAAAAAATACCACTATTAGTACAAATAACTAGAAGAAGACAACCAAATGAGAAAGACAAGAGATCTCTTCAAGAAGATTGATAACATTAACTTCCAGACAAAAATGGGCATGACAAAAGACAAAGATGAGAGGGACCTAACAAAAGAACAAAATTTAAAAAAATGTCAAGAATATACTGATGAACTATATAAGAAGGACATTAACATCATTGATAGTGGCATATTTGTAATACAGAACCACACATCCTACTCACCTAAGTTAAATGAGCCCTAGAAATCCCTGCTAATAAAAAGATTGTAGAAAGTGGTGTAATTCTAACTGAATTGCTTAAAATCCTGTAAAATTAGGCTGTTAAGAGTGCTGCTTGGAATTTTCAAGCAAATTTGGAAAACACAACAGTGGGTAACAGATTGGAAAAAGTAAATTAATATTTAATTGCCAAAAAGAGCAATGCTAAAGAGTGATCAAATTACTAAACAGTTGTTTGAAATGTTAGCAAGGTAATATTCCTAAAAAACAGACTCCAATAATATACGGAACAAGAACTGACAGATATATAGTTTTAGAAGGAGCAAAGCCACTAGAGATCAAACTGCCAGTGCTTGCTGGATAACGGAATAAGCAAGAGAGTTCCAGAAATTATTTAAATCTGCTTTGTTTACTACTCTGTACCCTATGACTGTGTGGACCATAAAACATAACTTCTTAGACAAATGGGGGTACCGCATCACCTTATTTGTATGTAGAACAAGAAGAACAGTTAGAACTGAATATGGTGCAAGTGACTGGCTCAAGACAGGGAAAGAACAGCAAAACTGTGTATGTTAATTACATCATGCCGGATTAGATGAACCAGATATCGGAATAAAAAATGCCGACAGAAATATTAATCATCGACATGCAGGTGATTCCAATCTAATGAGTAAAAGTGAGGAAGAACTAAAAAGCCTGTTGAAGAAGGTGAAAAATGGAAAACACAAAACCAAAATTATGTCATCTAGCTCTATTAACCCTTTGCAAGTAGGTGGAGAAAGTGCCACTTAACTTTCCTGGTATAAAAGGTTATTACAAATGGTGATTCCAGATGAAATTAAAATGTACTTATTTTGTGAAAGGAAAGCTATAACAAATCTGGATAAGATTTAAACAACAAAGACACTACATTGTCAAAAAATATCCATAAGGAGTCAAAGCAATGTTTTTTCCAGTAGTATCTTTTGGCCGTGACAAATGGACTATAAGTCAGGCTATATACTCCAACATCAATGCATTTGAACTGTGATGTTGGAGAAAACATTTGAAGTTTCTGTGAATTGCAAAAGGAAACTGATTAAATCGAAGGATGGAAATCCAGATTATTCATCAGGCCTGACAGAAAAACTAAAACTCAAAAACTCTGGCAACATAATGTGAAGATAAGCTTCACTAAGAGACAATGAGGCTGTGGATGATTAAATGCAAAAGGAGAAGGGGAGGTGTGGATGCTAATTGGCTGTATTATTAAAGTAATGAATATGAATTTACAAGAACTTGAAGAAGCAGTTCCTGATAGGCAGACAAGGCAGTATAAAGTCCTTGAGGTCAAAAAGAGTTGAACTTTACTAAAGATCTAAACAGCAAACATAATTAACACTACTCTTACTGATCGATTTCCCAAATCTAAGCAGATGTCAAACTCCAACCTTGAATGAGAAAGGCATTAAGTAAAGAGGGGGACTTGAACTCCTGTTTTTATGACTCATCACTAACTGAATAAAGAGTTCCAAGATAAACTGAGTCCATGTATATTCATCAATCCAACATCGAAAATGATACTTAAAATTCATAGTTTCACATACAGCAATGAAAAAAATTAAAATGTCTTACAGCAAGCACTGTACCCTATATAGTTCCACAGTACACATTCAGTTGTACAAATTCAAAAAAGGAAGGGGATTGGTAAGTGTCAAAAGTACAGACAATGAATCTCTTGATGAACATTTTCCATTAGACCCCCACCCCACCCTAAAAAATACATCAAGTGCTACTTTCGGGCAAATGAGAACAGCCCTAGTTCCAAAATCTAAAATAATCACAAACACTACTGATGTTTGTTGTGACAATGATTCTAAGAATTTAGACAGACAGCACTTAATCTTAACCTAAATATGTTGTAATAATGTCCCTCTCTTTTAACTTCACATTTCAAGTCATTTTCTTTAAGACACGAGATGAGATGCTTATTTTGGAGACTTCCATAATAAATTTCTTTGAGTTCAACTCTGTTTTTGCTTTCTCCATAAATGCATCAAAAACATTCAAAAGACAAATGCAGCCATATTGGTTGTCCCTCAGTAAGTAATTTTTGTTCTCCATATTCAATTTTGACTCCAGTAGAGGGCATTGACCTTGATTGGTGACTTCACTTTAGTGACCTAAAAATTAGATTGGTTCTGTAATTAGTGAGAAGACGGATAACGCCTTTAAGTAGGCAACATTGATGGGGACTGGCTTCTGCTAACAAGGCATGTCTGCATATCTTATTTATTGTGGTTTGCACATCCTTAGTATTTGCACTAGAGTGGTAGATGAGCAGATGGAATCTGTACTCTATTTAAGCAATAACCCATGCCTAGGTTTGGGTAATGCTGGATTTACCCACGATTGGTGTGGCGTGGTCACGAGGGCGAAGCCCAAGTGACCAAAGACAACCGTGGGTAAATCCAGCATTACCCACACCCAGAAGTGGGTTATTGCTATTATACAATGACATTATTTAAGAAAAAAAATACTTACTTTTCTTAAATAATGTCATTGTATAATGGCGGACTGTTGTCCTTCCGCTGCTGGACAGCTCCGCTTTGCCATTGCTGAAGTACTGCGCATGCATTTGGAACTTGCATTCCCACGCATACCCAGTACATCAGTGCTCGGGAAAGTAAGCAACGGAGTAAGCTACGCTTTTTTTTTTTTTTTAACCCTTAAAATTAAAGAATATATCAATGGAAAAAAGTCTGGGTGACCGGACCTTTTTCTCTTGTATATTCTCAACGGGCACGCTGGTTGGGCTGGCCAATCATCAGGAATGAGGTGTTATATGCTAGGGACTGCAGTGTGCTCCTGAAGTAAGAAGAGTTTTAGTTGAGTCAGGATTTTAGTGATAACCTTGTTTGTGTGAGTGGTAAAACACAGAGTAGGGCCGAGTGTCAGTCCAAGATGCTTTTGTTCAATCATATTAGCAATAAGACTCCCTTAATTTACAGATGATCATGCCAATTCTCCTAAACAAATATGAATAAAATCTAATTTCCCATTGGGTTATATGGATATGATTAATATCATTTCACAGGTTCATAGGTATATACTAGGCTAATAACCACTAGGGCCTGCAAATATCTAAATTAGGTGCATCCTTTCACAAGACTACTTGCCTGTAAATAAAGTTTAGCAACCTAGTCTTCTTTTAAGTGTCATTCAGGAGTAATGACCTATTCCAGAAACATACAAACCCTAAAGATTAAGCTGTATTACTTTATCATTCTTGCCTTTAACACAGCTATTCATTTACAATAAATCTTCAACATTTCATAGCTCTTATGTGACCACTTCAAAATTAGCAATGCATTCTCCAAATATACATATTTTTGTAGGGCCTGCAAAGAGGGCAAATGCATTACATTTTTTAGTACTGAAAATATATGACTGCATTAATGAAGTATCCTTCGGTCACTATCAAAAGAGAACTATTTTTCTGAGGAACTAAAACTGTAATTTACTAATTTATGGAAATGCAATTAAAAAATGCAAAGCTGCCTGTTAAAATATATATTGTCTACATGGCAGATCTGTACATGTTGTTAACTGCTGCAGAAAGTATTCACTGGCCTTGAAGCTGAGTTAGAAGTACAAAAAGCTCACATTATTGTCCTTAATCTCTTGAAATGTGATATCTGTCTAATTATTTCAGATTGCGTTTTACAACGCATTTCAAGTGCTTCTCAGTTGTAAATTTTTTCCATATAAAGTTCAACAAAATTTACCAAAAGTGATTTAAAAAAAGGTATTTCAAACAGACCCATATAACACAAAAGAAGACCAATCATTGCTTTATAGTCCAGTGCAAACATTGTATTATGTGCTTCCTTTGCTTATACAGATTATAGGAAACATTAGGTACTTTGCAATGAATTACAAGCCTGTCAATTTAGCCGGCAGTCATCTGTCTTACTTTGCTTTACTGGAATTTAGTGTCTAACAGCTGTTGTTGAAACTGTGTTCACAGAATTCTAAAAGGACAGCAACACAGCTGACAAATGAGTGGGCAAGCAGGCATACTGTGACAGTACAAAATGAGTAACAGTAGTACAGCAAAGCACGACATGACAGAGGTAACAGTGAACAGCTGTGACAAAGTAGACAAAGGTGCAGTGACAGGCACGGCTAACAGAAGGAAAGAACACAGCTCATAGCACACATGCAGTTATAATCCTGGCAGTGAAAGACTATAACATAACACGAACACAGTTCCCATGAAGAAGGCCCCTTGACAGAAGCTACACAAGCTATAACAAGGCTGACAGAAGCAGAAATAACAATATTGGCATGGCAAGGCTGTATTCCAACTAGTAACAAAGGTCACTGTAGTTAACAAGTTTAGCAGGCAGTGGTATCACTAGCTGTGCAGGACAACAGACACCAGTGATGATGGTAGTGGTAAGACTTGACTGCCACTAGTTAATGACAGGATGGAAACATGCTTGAGATCAATTCATTCTCTTTCTCTGGCAGGCAAAAAGAAATGTTGCTTATTAATTAGGATATGTGTAAATTCTAAGCAAAATATTTTCTAAGTTGCTCTAACATCTTCTAGTTATCACCAAAAGGAAAAGAGAAGCAAGTTAATTTCCCAAATGAAAAGACACAACTCCTCAAAAAGCATCCACCTCAAACTCAAATGCACTTAATTTACAGCATTTATAGTACAAGCCTATTAAAGTTGGCATGCCAGAATCAGAGCCCCTGGGTAGACATGGGCAACAGGCAATTCTGTCTAAATGATGCCGCCTAAATTATTCTACAAATAAATCCAAATGCTGCTTCTCAGCTCTACAGTCTTACTACCAAGGAAGAAACAATTATTTGCATCTCCCATAAACATGTGTAAACTTTTACTTAACAATTTTTGATTATTCTAACTTGGGAATAAAAGTAAACAGACAAAAAAGTGATAACCAGGAGTTTTACCCTTGTTCCATGGCACAGCTTAAGAGGTATAAAATTATCAATTAGCTGTTATTCTGTAAGAAATAAATACATGTGTTGGGTTGGTGGATATGCAAATCCACTATTAAAATAGCTGACTGAAAAGGAATGCAGACACTTGGATAGGATGCAGGGTGTAATGCAAACACAACCCAGTAGGAATACACAGTCCTACTACATAACCCCCATACAGAACAACAAAGCAGGAATGTTGCAATAATAAAGGAGACTGGCAGATAATGAAATAAGAATAGGGGTGGAGAAGGGTCAGAAGTACTGCCAACGAATCTCTTGACATCCGTTACAGCCACCAGTTTCAGTCTCAAGAGTCCTACTTCCTCTTCTGCTTCAAAAATACAGAAGTGAAACTACCATCTGGGTGGGTCAGGGCCATGACTAGGGGATGGGGGAGAGAATTTATTTCAGACTAAAAGAAAAGAAGTTATCTAAGTTGTCCAGAGGGGTTTTTTTTCTATGCAAAACATTTTCTGCATGCACCCTTTGCAAAACTCAAGCAACAGAAACTGACACTCTCAAATGCAGTTGTAAAGCTGGCAAAACTTTGTAGAGCAGGTTATTTATTTTACTTAACTTGTTACATTAGCAAAAGAATAAAGAGACTGGCAAACGGAACTGGGTCTACTGCTCACTGTTCATTGCACCTACAGAGCATAACTGCAAAGTATTCAGTCTCCTGCAACAGCATACCTTTTCAAGCCTGCTATTCAGCTTTCTGTGCCTGTTACTACTGGTCAACTTCATTGTTTCATTGAAATAACTAGGCTGTCAAGTCGTGCCTGTTACTACTGGTCAACTTCATTGCTTCATTGAAATAAGTAGGCTGTCAAGTCGTGCCTGTTATTACTGGTCAACTTCATTGCTTCATTGAAATAAGTAGGCTGTCAAGTCGTGCCTGTTATTACTGGTCAACTTCATTGCTTCATTGAAATAACTGGGCTGTCACGCACCAGTGCAGAGAGCATTAAACCAATCACACCACTGTAAGCAGAGGACTTCCTTTGTGGGATGTCTACTAATGCTGTTACGGTATCATTTTTTCTGGTGTAATACAAAGAATCATTTCTGTCAAGAATGGTACGATTTACATCTGCTGTTTTTGCTAACCAGGTGAACACAATAAACAGAAGTTATCTGTTTTCAGGACATTTACAGAATAGAAAAATAAAAGGAAATCTAGGCAAGCTATAATGTCCATCTAGAATGTTCTCTCACCAAGCATCAACTCTCCTTGACTACAACAGAAATGTGAAGGCAAATGTGATGCAGAAACCCCAACATGGCACAATCATCATACTACATCAGAACGCATAGGACGCAGTTCTTCATAAATTTAATTCAGTTTTAAAGAAATGTATAGAGTTAATGCTCAAAAAGTCTATTATAACATACTTTTTTAGAGAGAACATTACCATCATCCATCCCAGAGAAATTCTGTAGTCTATTTTTTAGTTCTTTTCTTGTATTTTCAAAAAAAAGTTGTCAGTGTCTGAGTAATTCAGGAGGTATGTACATTATTTATATACTGTACTTTCATGACCGACTTTGTCATGCACATAAAATGAAGTCAAAAGAATAAAAACTCCCTGGTAGTTTAGTTCACTGATCCCAAAAAGCAGCACAAACCATTCACCAGACTAAGTTTGCTATTCAAAAAGCATGACAAAAATTCAAACAGTGCTCAGCAAGGTCACACAAAACAGCATACTGTATGTCTGACTAACTGCATCACTGCAGAACCTTGACCTAAACATAGTAAAGTTAATATCCTTCTGAATGGATGACGCATCTCCACATGGATGACAGCATTTACAGTACAAGCCTATAAAAAATGTCATGTCAGAACTAGAGACCCTGGGTAGAAGTCTTGAACAACACTCAGTCCATTCTAAATGAAATTTTCTGCATGATTCTACTATCAAGAGGATTTACTTCTGGGCAAGCAGGCACCAACTTTCACGATACAAACTACTCAGAAAAGTTTACTTACTTATTTACTTTACTTCTTGTACAAGCTGGTGATATCCAGTTAAACCCCGGCCAACATTCTATCTATCCCATAAATACCAGTTTCATTAATTTATCCTCATCATCAAAGGTAAAAACATAAAATATAGATATTGTAAGTAGCACGTGGGCTCAGTTAAAAGTCTCGTTATCAACACACAGACCCAAATCATTCTCCTTAACCAAATCCTGGCTAAATGACAATAGTCACTATCACCCTCATCATCATCTTTCTGCTGCTCCCGTTAGGGGTCACCACAGCGGATCATCTGTTCCCATTTCTTCCTGTCCTCTGCATCTTGCTCTGTTACACTAACCATCTGCATGTCCTCTCTGACCACATCCATAAACCTTATCTTAGGCCTTCCTCTTTTCCTGTTACCTGGTAGCTTCATCCATAGCATCTTTTTCCCAATATTCTCAGCATCCCTCCTCAGCACATGTCCAAACCAATGTAATCTTGCCTCTCTGGCTTTGTCTCCAAATCTTCCAACCTGGACTGACCTTCTAATATACTTATTCCTAATCCTGTCCACTGTCATCACACCCAGTGCAAATCTTAACATCTTTACCTCAGCCACATCCAGCTCTAACTCCTGCCTTTTTGTCAATGCCACTGTCTCCAACCCAAATAACATAGATGGCCTCACTACCCTCTTGTAGACTTTCCCTTTCACTCTTACTGGTACTTGTCTGTCACAAATCACTCCTGACACTCTTCTCCACCCACTCCACCCTGCCTGTACTCTCTTCTTCACCTCTCTTCCACACTCACCGTTACTCTGAACTACTGACCCCAAGTATTTAAACTCATCCACCTTTGCCACCTCTACTCCTTGCATCCTTACCATTCCTCTATCCTCCCTCTCATTCACACACATATATTCTGTCTTAGTCCTTCTGACCTTCATTCCTCTTCTCTCTAGAGCATATCTCCATCTCTCCAGGGTCTCCTCCACCTGTTCCCTACTCTCACTACAGATCACAATGTCATCTGCAAACATCATAGTCCACAGGGACTCCTGTCCGATCTCGTCTGTCAACCTGTCCATCACCATTGCAAATAAGAAAGGGCTAAGAGCTGATCCTTGATGTAATCCCACCTCCACCTTAAACGCATCCGTCACTCCCACTGCAGGCCTCACAGCTGTCACACTACCCTTGTACATATCCTGTACCACTCTTACATATTTCTCTGACACTCCCGACTTCCTCATACAATACCACAACTCCTCTCTAGGCACCCTGTCATATGCTTTCTCTAAGTCTACAAAAACACAATGCAACTCCTTCTGACCTTCTCTGTACTTCTCCATCAACACTCTCAGAGCAAACATCGCATCTGTAGTGCTCTTTCCCGGCATGAAACCACCCTATTTTTCATTAAATTATTAACATTTATAATGGTGACTGATCAGGACAAAAATCATAAAGTGATGTACCTACTTACATTAGTCCTGCCCTTCAGATGAGAAATTAAACCAGAGATCTCATCTGCTTGAGTTGCTGGTACCTCAAGTGGATGCAAAAGATCCCTGGCCAAATTTCCCCATGTCAGTATGAATACCACCTTGGGTCTCCTCTGAAAAGATGCTACTAGCCTTGTGGAACAAACTTTGTCAACAAAAGCATAACTACAAAAATAAATAAAGCTAATCTCTTCCCTACAATAATATCCAAAAGTGCTACCATATCAGACAACACCCCAAATTCAATTACAGCAAAAATTCTCACAGCCACTGTAGGAAACCCTATACCTCATAACATCTAAAACTTGTAACCACAAGCTTATTCCTCAAGGAAACTGGAAAATCAACTGGATACATCAGATAAAACATCAATTAATTAGGTACCCATCTGTCAAAACTTGATAAATATGGAACTAGGCTTGCCCCTATAAGAGGTAAGAGCACATTACTGGATTATAGGTTCATAGGTGTATACTAGGCTAATGACCACAAGGGCCTTTTTAACCCTAACCATGCATCCCAAATCGTAGACAAGTTCTTATACTCTTGATAAGCAAGGGCTTGGGAGGTGAAGAATTTACAAGCAGGGCCTGGGAGGTGAACTCTTTAAAGGCTGCCTGTGTCCATTAGAGACACAGGTAGTAAACCAGGAATTAATTACCTGTTCTCCATCCAATTGTCCAAGTTACAAATAAATTGGATTAGGGAGAAACTCTGTTTCATATGAATGGGGAGCCTGTTCCAATGAGGGGGCAGTCTCTGGGATATATACCTATCTCTCCAACAGGTGCTATTTATATCACAGCCAAGGTTTAAGTTTTAGAGTGCGTAATTCTGGTGCTGTTTGTTTTGAAGATATGCAGGAGGGTCCATCAGAGTGGAGTTTGTCAATGCCTTGTATGCCATGCATTGATTTCCCCTCAACAGTCTGTAGGGGATGGAATACAGGGATAGGGCCTTGAGTCAGTTGGCACAGGACATGTTACTTACACCCTGTATTCTTTTAATGAGTAAACTCTGTGGACATTCCAATTCTTGGATATGCCTGGTTAGGTACACACCAAATGGGGCATTGTACTCAATGATAGTTGTGATGAATGCTGAGCACAATGGAACAATTACTTCTTTGGACCCAAGTGCCATACCTTTGTTTATAGGTTGCACAACACAGAATGATTTCCACACTACTGTAGACACATTTTGGTCACCGGCTAAATTACTGTCTGTGTGTGTCCCCAAGTCCTTGACTACTGGATCAGTTCTAAGGGGTGTGTTGTCAATATGACAGTATCCAGGGTGGATGACTTCCTGAAGGATACTCTTCTGCATTTCTTGGCATTTAACTTTAGTGTATGGCTCTGGCACCAGTTGTTTGTGTGGGTTAGTGGGCAAGTCACTGACCGCTCCTAACTTGCTATCATCCAAGTAATAACCTGGTTATTACTAACATGGGCAACCGTTGCTCTACACCAATAGTCAGTTCCTCCCTGGTTAGACCCGACCACAAACTAATCACCATGGAAATCCACATCTCATCCACAACCCCCCGCAAAGGTAACCACCATAAAAAACTTTTCCAAATCTGACTTTGGGCTTCTAAAAACAGAGGTGGCTAACTTCACAGCATCCATGTCAACAGAAATTAGATGTATGACTGCCAAATCGTACACTGATGCACTGTACAAACGTGTACATAAATGCATGAAACTAGCCATACCCAACAGAACAAAGACTCTCTCCACGAAAAAAAGGAAGCCAACCTGGTGGTCCTCTGCCATTAATAAGCTCTACAATAAAAGGAACGAACATGTACATAAATGCATGGAACTAGTCATACCTAACAGAACCAAGACGCTCTCCTCCAAAACAAAGGAAGCCAACCTGGTGGTCCCCTGCCATTAATAAACTCTACAAAAGAAGGAAGAAACTGTTAAAGAAAAAGGTGACGTACCAAGACTGGAAAAACTCCCTTATTAGCCTCAGCAAAAAGTTGAGATCCCTCATCAAAACCAAAAAAGCCACCTATGAAGGCAGAAAGTACAGTTGTGTACACTTAATAGGTGTTCAAGTGTATTCACTGCTGCAGTCATTACATTTGGGTAATCTGCAGGCAGGTTGCCCTCAGTCGGCCTGAATTCCAAACCCTTGGGTCCTGTGTCGGTTGCTGTCTTCTCTTCCATGTCGTCAGGTCATCAGGGGTATAAAACATGCAGCTGACGCCATTTTCTGTAGTTTTTCTTGCCCCTGATGTCAGGTGCCCCCAAAAAGGTAGCAATATTTTATATATATATATATATATATATATATATATATATATATATATATATATGTATATATATACATGCATCAATATAAACTTTACCTTCATCTACAAGCAAATACACCACATAGGTTATAGAAGATAGAGAAGGAAAGATAAACTGTAGAATGACAGGGGGATGGCAGGAGGGTAACCTGGACTGCAACAGTGAATACACTCGAACATCTACATTTATGGTAAGTGTACACAACTGTACTATGTTCTTCCTGTTTCACTGTTGCAGTCATTACATTTGGGTAGAATCCCAAAGCTATGGTTGGGAGGCTGGAGCTAAACAGCATTAGGTGCGGCTATAAGGCCCGGCAGCACTGCAGTGTCAAAGCCTGCCCTGGACTTAGAGTAGAGAGGCAAATGGTAATGCTTTGTAAAGGTGTGAACAGAACTCCAAGTAGCAGCCTCTAGAATGTCTTTGGTTGGTACTCCTCTGAGAAAGGCTGCTGAAGTAGCTGCAGCTCTGGTGGAATGAGACCTAATGCCCTTGGGCACAGGTTTACCATGGTGTAAGTAGCAGAAACGGATGCAGTGGCTTATCCACTTTGAAATTGCCTGCTTTGAGATAGCCTTTCCTTCTGATCCTGCAGCATATGACACTAGTAATTGCTCAGTTTTTCTTAGTGCTTTTGTCCTGCTCAAGTAGAATCTTAGCTGTCTATGTACGTCCAAGGAATGCAGAATTCTCTCCCCTTTGTTCTGCGGATTTGGATAAAAAGTTGGCAGATGAATTGTTTGGTTAAAAGCCACACTGGAAACAACCTTAGGCACGAAAGTAGGATTTGTCCTCAGAGACACCCTGTCTGGGTAAAATATGATGAAAGGCTCTACAGCCATGAGGGCCTGTAGCTCTGAAACTCTTCTTGCTGAAGTAATTGCTAGTAGCAGAGCTGTCTTCCATGATAAGAACTTTATATCAGCGGTAGCGGCTGGTTCAAATGGAAGCAGGGTGAGCTTTTCCAACACATAATTGAGGTCCCATGTAGGTAATGGTGATCTTCTAGGAGGTCTTAGGTTTTTGGCTCCTCTAAGATATTGCTTTAGTAAAGGATGAGAAAAGATTGGTGGCTCTGTATTGTAATGAGCCGAAATGGCAGAGGCATGAATTTTGATTGATGAGAAAGATAACCATCTCAGTTAAGTATTGTAATATCTGAGGAATATGTGGTTCTGCTGTATCAGTTCCTTGTGCTTGATTCCAAGCACAGAATCTCTTCCATTTGTCAGCATAAGATTTTCTAGTACTAGGCCTTCTGGTTTCCAAAATGACATCCATCACAGCTTTACTGAGAGGTGTCGTTCGTATGGTTACATGATTAGCCATGCTGCCAGGTTCAGAGTCTGTAGTTGATTGTGCAGGATCTGATTGTTTTGCTGGGACAGTAGCTGTGGTCTTTGAGGCAAGGTCCAAGCTGGGTATTGAGACAAGTTCCTTAGGTTTGCGTACCAGTATTGGCAGGGCCAGTCCGGGGCAAGTAATATCATCTTTGGCTTCTCTTGCCTGACTTTTAGGAGGACCTTGGGTAGAAGAGGCAGAGGAGGGAAGGCGTAAACTGACAGGTTTTTCCAACTGAAGGATAGAATGTCCACTTTCCATGCTTGTCTGTGATAAGTCCTTGTGCAGAATCTTTTCAATTGATAATTTTGAGGAGAGGCAAACAGATCTATGTCTGGGCTCCCCCATTTCTCTGTTATCATGCTGAATACTTGAGGATTTAGTTTCCACTCTTGAGGATCCATAAGGTTTCTGCTTATATCGTCTGCCAGAGTGTTCTGTTTTCCTGGCAGGAATTGAGCTTGAAGATTTATTTGGTAGGTCAAAGTTGTATGCCACAGTGCCATGGCTAATCTGCAAAGGGGGTAGGAGTGTGTGCCCCCTTGCTTGTTTATATACCACATGACTGTGGTGTTGTCCGTCTTTATCAGTAGTTGTCCTGGATGAAGTAAGTCCTTGAAGGCTGTTAGGGCATTTTGAACAGCTAAAATCTTTTTCTGGTTGATATGTAGATGCATTTCATTTGGGGCCCATATGCCCTGAATGCATCTTCCTGCAATGTGGGCCCCCAGGCATAATCTGATGCGTCTGTTGTTAAGGTTTGGCTGGCAGGGGGTAGAGTTAAGGGCCGTCCCATGTTTTGGTGACAGGCTTTTGCCCACCATAGAAACTCCTGTTGCAGGGCAGGGGATGAGAGGAATCATTGTTTCCAGACTGTGTGAATGTTGACTCCATAAACATTTTAGGTACCACTGAAGTTTCCTCATACGCAGTCTTGCATATGGAATTAGTAGGATGCAGGATGCCATGAAGCCCAGAGCCTGCAGAATTTGTCTTGCAGAAGACTGGGTTTTTTGTTGCCATCAGTTTGAAGTATAGTCAGTTGCCATTGTTTGTCTGGCGTGAGGTAAGCCATATGGGCAGTTGTATGCAAGCTTGCACCCAGGAATGTTATCTTTTGAGAGGGTACCAGGTGTGATTTCTTTTCATTTATTGTGTACCCTAGGCATGCTAGAAGCCTTTTCACAAACGCCAGGTGTTGTAGAAGAGTGTCTTTGTTTTCTGCTTGAATGAGAGAGTCATCCAAGTAAGGATATATTTGAATACTTCTTTGTCTGCAAAATGCAATTACTAGTGCCAGGCACTTTGTAAAGACCCTAGGCGCAGTAGATAAGCCAAAGGGCAGTGCAGAGTATTGGTAATGCATTAAGCCAGCCTTAAATCTGAGGTATCTTCTGCATGACTGTCTTATTGGGACATACAGGTATGCCTCTTTTAAGTCTAAAGTCACCAGCCAAGCATTCTTGCCCAGCATGGGCAGAAGCTGTTGCAAAGTGAGCATTTTGAATTTTGGAATGTCCAGGTATGTGTTCAAAATCGATAAATCCAGTAATGGCCACCAGGCCTTGTCCTTTCTGGGTACCAAGAACAGTCTTGAGTAAAAACCTTGTCCTTTTTCCTGTTCTGGTACTGTCTGAATGGCTCCCATATCCGTGAGGGACGTAACCTGTTTCTGTGCCTCTGCCCATTGTTTTTTTGGCGGGTCTTGCCAACCATTGGTCATTGGCAGTGTGTGGAAATGGAATCTGAATCCCTGTGATACGATGTTCAGTACCCACTTGTCCTGGGTTATTAACTGCCAATTTTGAGCAAAACGTGCTAATTTTCCCCCTATAGGTACTGCCAAAAGATAAGTGCTTGGTGTAGGCAGAGAGAAGTCATTGGGATTGCTTTCTGTAGGTTTGCGCTTTATCTCCTCCAGATTTGGAGGAGGATGCGCCCCAATGCTTTGACCTGTATGAGTCTTGAGCCTGGAACCCTTAGGGCATCTGGATTTGCCCCTTTGAGCTCTGTCTGACCCAGGAAAGGACCAATTTTTTGCAGGCCAGTGTCTACTGAATCTAGGTGGCTGCACTTGTAAGAAATCTTTAACAGTTTGCATAGACTTAGCTTTGTCTTCCATTTTCTTTAAAACCTCTTCTGCCTTAATACCTAACAGAGAATCATGCTGTAAAGGTGCATCTAGCAATTCAGCTGTAACATGATCAGGCAAATTTTGTTCCTTTAACCAGGCATGCCTCCTAATCACAGATCCAGTAACTGCGGCCCTGCAGGAGGCCTCTAAAGAATCAAAAACACATTGCAAAGTATGCTTTCCAACTTGTTCAGCTGCATGCAATAATTCCTGCAATTCCTTATTTTCTGCACATTCTGAAATCAACATCATTTTCTATTTCAGCAATCCCATAACATGTTGTTGGTACTTAAGCATATGAAATTGACAGTTTAAGACCCTAATTGCCAAGGTTGCAGATGCATAAACCTTTTTTCCCCATCTGTCCATTGCCCTTGAATCTCTGTCGGAGGGGGTAGTTTTTTTTGCTGTTGAGGCCTTTGGACCCTGTGAAATAGTTTCAGGATCAGCAGCAGGGTTTCTAAATAAAAATTTATGAGAGTCGGGGACCCTGTAATACCTGTCAGGCTTACTGGGAGCCTGTGCTGGGGGAGAAGGAGAAAATCCCTGAGCATCTTTTTTGATTCTGAGAAGTCTTGACTCTCCCAGTGAAAATGCTCCCTCAAAGTATGCAAGGTTTCTCCAAATGAATAATCCTCAGGAGGAGATGCAGATGGAATAGACTCCTCAGCATCAGAATCCTCATAGGGAGGTAAAGATAATTCCTGATCAGAAGAGGAATCAGAAGAAACAGAAACCTGACCTGAAGATTCATAGTCAGTGTCTTGCCTAGGCCTCTTATCTGGAGGGGATGGGTACCCCTGATCAAGGTAATAAGGTCTTCAGCCACTTTGATCATCTGTTTTTTAGGCATAGAGGCCTGTGCACGTGGCTCAGGCGTCGGTTTTTTAGTTTTTGAAGGTGTCTTTGCCTTTGGTTTTGCAGCTTTCGTCGGTTTGATATAAAAATGTTAAGGTCTGAATACACCCTCAGAAGCCGGTGCCTGCTCAGCGACTCTGGATCAATCTGAGGGAGATACATCCATCAGTCCAATACCTTGAGTATCTTGCAGCATGCAGGACCCCACATGGGTGTTGGTAGAGGCCTGCGACTCGAAGGTAGCTGGTATCAGGGGCTGCGAAAGCGCCTGAGTACCGGCGAACCGGCGACTGGCTTAGGAGAAGCTTTGTCATCGGTTTTGGATCTCGACTGCCTTTCTCTGTCCTTTTCTTTGCGTTTTTTATGTACTCCGGTAGTCGGATTGCTACCCGACAACATCTCTGGGTAGTTAAATCTGTTTCCAAAATACTTAGATGCAAAAATATACTGACGCTTAATAGTGCATTGGTTAAATCTAGCACAAAACCTACAGTATAAATGGAAATCCTTATGAGGTATTTGCTTCCCACAAGTAATACAGTTATTAACTTTTTCTGACATTGGTAAAAAGCAAGAAAAAAGTTTCCCCAATGGGGTACTTAGCTTTATTGAAGACTTCGGTTCTGAAACTCAAACGCAAATATCTCAGTAGTCGCCCGACAGGAGCTTGCGAAATGCTTCTGCTTCGGGCACCGCACGGCAAGAAAGACTAAAGAAAATGGCATTGGCTGCATGTTTTATACCCCTGACGTCATGGAAGAGAAGACAGCAACTGATGCAGGACCCAAGACTTTGGAATTCAGGCCAATTGAGGGCAACCTGCCAGCAGATTACCCAAATGTAATGACTGCAACAGTGAAACACGAAGAACATCTGCGGCATGCACTAAAAAACAACCACAAAGCTTTCTATAGTTATATCAAGAATCTCCACAGCAATACACAGGTTTGCTCTGAGTTATTGCATAATGGTACCTCCTATACTGAGCCAACAGATATTGCCAACATACTGGCTGACAGATTCAGTGCCAACTTTACCCCTCTATTCCCCCCAAAGGACCAATCACAATACTGGAGGAATGCCAGGCACCCAGCATTACTGCAGCACAGGTTAAAGCTGCATTGTCCAAGGCCAAGAATACAGCTTCCATGGGACCTGATAGTATCCCTGGATGTGTTCTACATGAACTACAAAGTGAACTGGCACCACATCTGTGTAACCTGTTCAATCACGGCCTCACCTCAGGCTTTGTCCTTACCGAATGGCACACTGCTACAGTCATCCCTCCCCATAAAGAGGGAGTGACTACAGACCCTGGGAATTATCACCCCATTAATATGATGAGTCTGATATGTCAGGCTATGGAGCACATCATCATGGACCTAATTAACAAGGATATAAGGAATCTCCAAACTCTAGATCCCACGCAGTTTGGTTTTGTGAAAGGTAGATCATGCCTGCTCTACCTGGTTGACTTCTTTGAGTCAGTCACCAGAGCTGTGGATGAGGGCAAGGCAGTTCATACAACCCACCTCGATCTAGCCAAGGCCTGTGATACCATTCCCCACTCAGGAATTATTGATAAACTCACCAAACTAGGCATCAAGCCCTATATCACTAGGTGGGCTGAAAATTGGCTCACAGATAGAACCTACAGTGTGAAAGTAGCCGACTCCAAGTCAGAGTGACGACCAGTCATGAGTGGAGTCCCACAGGGATCAGTCCTGGTTCCTCTCCTGTTTGGCATCAATTTCACAGACAGCCAGGCCAACATGGAGTGACTCTGGCTGACCAAGTTTGCAGACAACAGCAAGCTGGGAGCCATTATTAACTCCCCAAGTAATTCAGACATCCTACAGAAAGGCCTCACAGAGACCAATGACTGGTGTCGAAACCATGGCCTTAAGCTTAATGCCAAAAAATGCATCTTCATCCCCTTTGGGAAAAACTCAGTTCCCACTAATAACCACATCAATGGGAGCCCACTGAACACTGAAGATATTATTACAGATCTGAGAACACAGGTTGACAGCAACCTCTCCTTCAACAAGTCCTTCTATGTGGCACATCTCATTACCAAAGACTTTGCATCCAGGAAGAAAGAGGTCATCATCTCTCTCTACTCTTTCCTCATTAGGCCAATCATCGAGTATAATGGCCCATTTGGCATGTATCTCACTATACACATGCAACAGCTGGAAAGGCCACAAAAGTACCTCACGAAAAGGATCCTAGGCCTTAAAACACATGCCCTACATGGACAGACTAAAAAAACTCCAGCTATTCTCCATCTCGTATCATCTCCTAAGAGGCAATCTCTGCTTGACTTACAAAGCCATGTCTGACCCAGCTTTGTTAGAAATGCTACATGTAAAGAAATCCCAATTCCTCCACACCACACACTCCAGAGACCTCAACCTCATTATCACAATCAACAGAACATGCTGGAGGGACAGGTTCATAACTCAAGAGACTGCCCATGCTCTGGAATAGACTACCCATACATGTCAAACAGAGTACCTCACTGGCCCTCTTCAAGAGAAATCACAATGAGTGGATGGGAAATAGAAAGTTCACCCTGGGGAAAACTCCAGTGGCTCTACTTGATAGAGGCACTGGGAATTAATGTTGGGCGGCATGATGCCAGGGCACTTCTATGGGCTACACTTGTAAAGGCTCCAGGGCCAATAGCCTAGTACACACCTATGAAACTATGAACCTACTTCCAAATTTAGTCATCCAGAGGCCATTGACGTTGGCCTTGACTTCATAAAATTAAACACCAAAAAGGAGCGGTCCCAGGACCGATCTCTGAGGGACTCCACTTGTGACTGGGTTCTTTGTAGAAGTGGGATCCCCAGTTCTAACTTCATCAGTCCTGTCTGTGAGCCAGCTGGCTATCCACCAGGTGACATAAGGGTTGTTTTTACCAAACCTCTTTAGTTTGTCAACAATGCCCGATGGGGGATTGTGTCCAATGTCTTGGCCAGGTCAAGCTGGCAGTGTGAACGACTTTGCTCTCATCCATTTCTTTGGTGACCTTCTCAAAGAAGTCCACCAGGCTGAGTAGGCATGTCCTGCCCTTGATGAAACCAAATTGGATTGGGTCCAGTGTCTAGAGGTTTCCTATGTCATTATTGATAATTTCCATGATCATTCTTTCCATGGCTTTGCATATGAAATTATCTAACCCTAAGTCATTACTTAGAGAAAACCGTGAAGCAAAGATCATGGCTGATAAGTGATACAAAGCCTCACCAAAGCTCACATGAGATGGATCTCATCATATCAAATGTTCCTCACAGATCATCTTCAAGCACAACTACCCCCTAGGACCAGCACAGACCTATTCTAGCTTACAGGAGTTTTAGAACAGACAATAATCTTTCACCATTATTCACCACCTCTTCTCCCCATTTTCTACATGGGTGTTGGAAGTCTGTCACCTGTTGCCATCTCTTCATTGCCACTCTCCTACCTTCTTCAACAGTCATGCCTGACTGTAGCAGGTCTCCTCTCAGAGGAATAAGCCACGATCAATTTCCCTAACCAGAACTATTCCACAATCAAATAGAATCTTACCAGTTGCAGAGCTACAGCCTTACTAAGATACTATTGCAATGACATCATTACTTGCTGTATCAGTGTTTTACAACCTACTTGCTTTCATTCAAGGTCTTTTTTTTCCACTTCTACCATGGCTGACCACTGACCTAAGGAATCAAATCAAGTTAAGAAACAATGCATGGACAGACTGGAAAGCAGATTGCAATAACTAGAGTACATCAGATAAACACAAACAATGAAATAAATGTACCAGAAAAAATACTAACAAGGCAAAAAGCAATTTGCAAGACTAAAAAATAAAAGGATCAGTCACCCTAAACAGCATTTTTATGGTAGGCAATTTAACATTATAAGCAGAAACAAACTAAACTTAAATGAGATTAAGGCAAACATTTATGTACCATCTCAAACTCTAATATCCAACAATCCCTTTCCATACGTATCACACCACCACCTTCTCCTAATTTTAAATCAAGCAGGAAGACAACAATTTAAAAACTATTCGATACTACTGATTGCCACTGCAACCCATATTTTCACATCATGTATCACAAAAGTACAGTTTTGTACCTACCATAGATGTAGATGTTCGAGGATCCACATTGCTGCAGTCCTAACTATTGGGTAGTCCGCTGTCCAGTCGGCCCGAATACCAAAGTATATGGCTGACGTCGGTCAAGGCGCATTAGACTGACGTCAGAACGTCAGGGTACTAATGCGCATGACCGAAGTCATATCCTCAGTCTTTTCTTGCCCCAGATGTCAGAAGACCCTAAAAAGACAAGGCCAAAACCAAAAACTCCAAACATTCCTGCACCAAAAATATGTACAATATATACAAAGTTACCAGAGTATAACCTCACCTACACAACCACCCCTAAACACAGAGGGGAAGGAGGGAGGGTAAATTGGACTGCAGCAATGTGGATCCTCGAACATCTACATCTATGGTAGGTACAAAACTGTACTATGTTCTTCATTCCACATTGCTGCAGTCCTAACTATTGGGTAGAATCCCAAAGCAGAGGTAAGGGAGGCTGGCAAATCATAAGGAAGCAGGAGCTGACAACATGCCTTGCAAAATAGCTGTGGCAAAACCAGCCCTAGATTTAGAGTAGAGAGGAAGGTGATAATGCTTAGAGAAAGTATGCACTGAACTCCAAGTAGCTGCCTCCAAAATATCCTTAGTTGCCACCCCCCTTAGAAATGCTGTTGAAGTGGCAGTAGCCCTAGTGGAATGAGGTCTAATCCCAGCTGGAATCTCCTTGCCATGATGGGAATAACAAAATGCAATGCAAAACCCAATCCACTTAGAAATAGTTTGTTTTGACACAGGCTTGCCCTGAGAACTCAAAGCAAAAGAAACAAACAACTGCTGAGACTGCCTAAAATCCTTAGTCCTGCTTAAATAATAACGCAATTGCCTGTGTACATCTAAAGTGTGCAAAATCTTTTCCCTTTATTTTGGGGATCTGCATAAAAGTAGGCAAATGAATAGTTTGGTTTAAAGCCACACTAGAAACCACCTTAGGCATAAAGGAAGGATTAGTACGTAATGATACCCTATCCTTATGAAAAATCAAAAAGGCTCTACTGCCATAAGGGCCTGCAATTCAGAAACCCTTCTTGCAGAAGTAATGGCCAACAAAAAGCAGTCTTCCATGACAAGTATTTCAATTCAGCAGTAGCCGAGGCTCAAAAGGTTGTAGAGTAAGTTTCTCCAACACAAAATTGAGATCCCAAGCAGGAGTAGGAGCTCTACGTGGGGTCTTATATTCTTTGCCCTCTAAGAAATTGCTTGAACAAAGGATGAAAACAATGGTGGGTCACAATCATAGTGAGCTGAAATTGCTGCAGCATGAATCTTAATGGAAGAGAAAGACAAACCTTTGTCCAATAACTCAGTAAGATATTGAAGAGCCACACTCAAATTAGGCTCAGAAATCTCCAAATTGTTTGCTGTACTCCAAAATAAAAATCTCTTCCATTTTTCTGCGTACACTTTCCTTGTACTAGGTCTACTGGCTTCCATAATCACATTTAAAACTTGTTGAGGAAGTTGAGACCTGCTGTGTTTCAAAACAGAATATGCCAGGCTGTTAGATGAAGAGAGTGAAGCTTGACATTGAGCAGGTGACCGCCTCTGAGACAACAGGTGTGGAATCAAAGGTAAAGGCCATGGAGGCTTCCTTACCAGACTCCTCAGTAATGGGTACCAGTGTTGCCGAGGCCAATCTGGAGCTATTAAAATCATCCTTGGCTTGTCTTGTCTGACCTTTAGGAGCACCTTTGGGAGAAGAGGCAGAGGTGGAAAGGCATACACATGAAGATTTTTCCAACTGAAAGAAAGAGCATCCACTTTCCAAGCTGTGTGATGAAACCTCTTTGTGCAAAACTTTGGCAGCTGGTGGTTTAGTGGAGAAGTTTAACAGATCTATGTCTGGAGTTCCCCATGACACTGTCAATTTTCAAATACATGAAGATCCAGTTTCCACTGTGGGGATCCATGATTTGTCTGCTTAACACATCTGCTAAGGAGTTCTGTGCTCCGCAGAAACCTTGCCTGAAGAGTTATTTGCAAGCTGAGCGCAGTCTCCCATAAAATCATTGCTTGCCTGCACAACGGGTAAGAATGTGTTCCCCTTGTTTGTTGATGTACCACATGACAGTTGTGTTGTCTGTTAGAATCAACACCTGCCCTGGAAGAAGTAACTCCTTGAAAGCCATTAATGCAAACTGGACTGCTAACATCTCCTTCATGTTGATATGTAGATGTTGTAGTCTGGCAGGCGACTTGTCTTGTATCCACTTTCCATTTAGATGAGCTCCCCAAGCAATGTCTGAGGCATCTGTCGTTAGAATCTGACTCGCCTCTGGCCGGGTCACAGAGAGTCCCTTGTTTAGGTGACATTCCTGAGCCCACCACAAAACTTCCTTTTGAATGCAAGGTATTATTTGAATGACAGTGTCCAAATCCTGGCAGTGCTGTGTCCATACATTTTGAGATACCATTGCAGCTTCCTCATATGCAGTTTGGCATTGGGAAGCACCAGAATACAAGATGCCATGAACCCTAAGGCTTGAAGGACTGTCCTTGCAGTCAGCCCGGACTGAAGAGATAGTTGATGGAAGTAACTGGAAAGATTCTTTTGTTTGTCCGGGGTTAAAAGGCCATCTGGGCTGCTGTATTCAGTCTCACACCCAGAAAGCACATGTCTTGAGAGGGTACTAGACTGGACTTTATTTCGTTCACAGAATACCCCAGGCATCTTAGCACTGCTATCACATATTCCAAATGCTGTAAAGGTCTTCCTTTTCTTGAGCCAGAATCAGGCATTCGGCCCAAGTAGGGATAGATTTGAATTCCTTTTAGTCTGAAGTAAGCTATCACTGGAGCCAGAACCTTTGTGAATACTCTGGGCAGTAGATAAGCCAAAGGGCAATGCAGAGAACTGATAATGAGAATTTCCAGCTCGAAAACGCAGATACTTCCTGCAACTTAGTCTGATAGGCACATGAAGGTAAGCTTCCTTGAGATCTAAAGTTACCATCCAGTGATCTTTGCCCAGCAGAGGTAAAAGCTGTTGTAATGACAACATTTTGAACTTGGGAATGTCCAGATAAGTGTTGAGGATAGATAAATCCAAAATTGGTCTCCATGTGTTCCCCTTCTTCGGTACTAGGAACAGGCGAGAATAAAATCCTAGGCCCCTTTCTGGCACAGGAACTGGCTGAATGGCCCCTATTTGGAGCAACAGAGAAATTTGCTTGTGAGCCTCTTTTCTTTGTAGAGGAGGAATGTCTGGCATGCCTTTGAAAGGAGGCAAGGTATGGAAATAAAACCTGTAACCGTGGTGAATGATATCCAAAACCCATCTGTCTTGGGTAATTAAATCCCAATTTTCTTTGAAAAGAGCCAACCTTCCTCCCAAAGGTGCTGCCAGGCGAGAATGTACTGGCAGCTGAAAAGGTAGGTCATTGGGTCTGTTTACGAAAGGACTGACCCCTGCCCTCACCAGAAGTCTGAGCAGGTGAACTCCTGTTCTAGGCCTAAAAGAACCTTGAGCTCTGCCCCTACCACGCCTAGACCTACCCCTAGACTGGGAATCATAAGCAGGATATGTCCATCCCTTAGTAGGCCAATTTCTACTAAACTTGGAGGCTGCACCTGCAAAAATCCTTAACAGTTTGCATAGACTTAGCCTTGTCCTCCATTTTCTTTAAAACTGCTTCCACAGGCTTAACCATACAACACATCAGACTGTAAAGGAGCATCCAAAATCCTTGTCTTAACATGCTCAGCTAAATTCTGATCCCTCAACCAGGCGTGCCTACGAAGAACAGAACCAGTGGCAGCCACCCTCGAGGAGGCCTGCACAGCATCAAAACCACACTGCAAGGAATGCTTACCCACCTGTTCAGACACATGAACTAAATCCTGCAACTCTTTACACTCAATACCTTCTGCCAGAGCATCCACCTTAGACTTCAATTGTGAAAGGAGATAATTCTGATATTTTAACATGTGAAACTGACAATTCAACGCCCTCATGGCTAAAGTGGAAGAAGTATACACTTTCTTTCCCCATCTATCCAAAGCCCTTGCCTCTTTATCAGGAGGAAAGTACAGTTTTGTACCTACCATAAATGTAGATGTTCGAGGATTCCATTGCTGCAGTCCTGACTATTGGGTATAGTCCGCGTCCCAGTCGGCCCGAATACCAGAGTATAAGGCTGACGTCGGTCAGGGCGCATTAGACTGACGACAGTACGTCAGGGTACTAATGCGCATGACCGACGTCATATCCTCAGTCTTTTCTTGCCCCAGATGTCAGAAGACCCTAAAAAGACAAGTCCCAAAAAACCTGCACCAAAAACATGTACAATATATACAACCATATATACAAAAAATATAAGCATGTAAACTCACCTACACAACCACCCCTAAATACAGAGGGGAGGGAGGGTAAATTGGACTGCAGCAATGGAATCCTCGAACATCTACATTTATGGTAGGTACAAAACTGTACTATGTTCTTCGTCTTCCATTGCTGCAGTCCTGACTATTGGGTAGAATCCCAAAGCAGAGGTAAGGAGGCTGGCAAATTACAAAGTAGTAGGAGCTGACAACATGCCTTGTAAAACAGCTGTGGCAAAACCAGCCCTAGACTTAGAGTAGATAGGAAGGTGATAATGCCTAGAAAAGTATGCACTGAACTCCAAGTAGCTGCTTCCAGAATATCCTTAGTTGCCACCCCTTAGAAATGCTGTTGAAGTGGCAGTAGCCCTAGTGGAATGAGGCCTAATCCCAGCTGGAATCTCCTTGCCATGATGGGAATAACAAAATGCAATGCAAAAGCCAATCCACCTAGAAATAGTTTGTTTTGACACAGGCTTGCCCTGAGAACTCAAAGCAAAAGAAACAAACAACTGCTGAGACTGCCTAAAATCCTTAGTCCTGCTTAAATAATAACGCATTGCCTGTGTACATCTAAAGTGTGCAAAATCTTTTCCCTTTATTCTGAGGATCTGCAAAAACGTAGGCAAATGAATAGTTTGGTTTAAAGCCACACTAGAAACCACCTTAGGCATAAAAGAAGGATTAGTACGTAATGATACCCTATCCTTATGGAAAATCAAAAGGGCTCTACTGCCATAAGGGCCTGCAACTCAGACACCCTTCTTGCAGAAGTAATAGCCAACAGAAAAGCAGTCTTCCATGACAAATATTTCAATTCAGCAGTAGCTGCAGGCTCAAAAGGTTGTAGAGTAAGTTTTTCCAACACAAAATTGAGATCCCAAGCAGGAGTAGGAGCTCTAATTGGGGTCTTATATTCTTTGCCCCTCTAAGAAACTGCTTGAACAAAGGATGCGAAACAAAGGTGGGTCACAATCATAGTGAGCTGAAATTGCTGCAGCATGAATCTTTATGGAAGAGAAGGACAAACCTTTGTCCAATAATTCAGTAAGACATTGAAGAGCCACACTCAAATTAGGCTCAGAAATCTCCAAATTCTTTGCTGTACTCCAAAATGAAAATCTCTTCCATTTTTCCGCATACACTTTCCTTGTACTAGGTCTTCTAGCTTCCCTGATCACATTTAAAACTTGTTGAGGAAGTTGAGACCTGCTGTGCTTCAACACAGAATATGCCAAGCTGTTAGATGAAGAGAGTGTAGCTTGACATTGAGCAGATGACCGTCCTTCTGAGATAACAGATGAGGAATCAGAGGTAAAGGCCATGGAGGCTTCTTTACCAGACTCCGTAGTGGGTACCAGTGTTGCCGAGGCCAATCTGGAGCTATCAAAATCATCCTTGGCCTGTCTTGTCTGACCTTTAACAGTACCTTTGGAAGAAGAGGCAGAGGTGGAAAGGCATAAACATGAAGATTTCTCCAACTGAAAGACAGAGCATCCACTTTCCAAGCTGTGTGATGAAACCACTTTGTGCAATACTGTGGCAGCTGGTGGTTTAGTGGAGAAGCGAACAGATCTATGTCTGGAGTTCCCCATGACACTGTCAGTTTCTGAAATACATGAAGATCCAGTTTCCACTCGTGGGGATCCATGATTTGTCTGCTTAACACATCTGCTAAAGAGTTCTGTGCTCCTGGCAGAAACCTTGCCTGAAGAGTTAGTTGCAGGCTTAGTGCTGTCTCCCATAAAATCATTGCTTGCCTGCATAGAGGATAAGAATGTGTTCCCCCTTGCTTGTTGATGTACCACATGACAGTTGTGTTGTCTGTTAGAATCAACACCTGCCCTGGAAGAAGTAACTCCTTGAAAGCCATTAATGCAAACTGGACTGCCAACATCTCTTTCATGTTGATATGTAGATGCTGTAGTTTGGCAGGCCACTTGTTTTGTATCCACTTTCCATCTAGATGAGCTCCCCAAGCTATGTCCGAGGCATCTGTCGTTAAGATCTGACTTGCCTCTGGCCGGGTCACAGAGAGTCCCTTGTTTAGGTGACATTCCTGAGCCCACCACAAAAATTCTTTTGAAGGCAAGGTATTATTTGAATGACAGTGTCCAAATCCTGGCAGTGCTGTGTCCATACATTTTTGAGATACCATTGTAGCTTCCTCATATGCAGTTTGGCATTGGGAAGCACCAGAATACAAGATGCCATGAACCCTAATGCTTGAAGGACTGTCCTTGCAGTCAGCACGGACTGATGAGATAGTTGATGGAAGTAAAGTGACAGACTCTTTTGTTTGTCCGGGGTTAAAAAGGCCATCTGGGCTGCTGTATTCAGTCTCACACCCAGAAAGCACATGTCTTGAGAGGGTACTAGACTGGACTTTATTTCGATCACAGAATACCCTAGGCATCTTAGCACTGCTATGACATATTCCAGATGCTGTAGAAGATCTTCCTTTTCTTGAGCCAGAATCAGGCAGTCGCCCAAGTAAGGATATATTTGAATTCCTTGTAGCCTGAAGTAAGCTATCACTGGAGCCAGAACCTTTGTGAATACTCTAGTAGATAAGCCAAAGGGCAATGCAGAGAACTGATAATGAGAATTTCCAGCTCGAAACCGCAGATACTTCCTGCAACTTAGCCTTATAGGCACATGAAGGTAAGCTTCCTTGAGATCTAAAGTTACCATCCAGTGATCTTTGCCCAGCAGAGGTAGAAGCTGTTGTAGCGTCAACATCTTGAACTTGGGAATGTCCAGATAAGTGTTGAGGATAGATAAATCCAAAATTGGTCTCCACGTGTTCCCCTTCTTTGGCACTAGGAACAGGCGAGAATAAAATCCTAGGCCCCTTTCTGATACAGGAACTGGCTGAATGGCCCCAATGTGAAGCAACTGAGAAACTTGCTTGTGAGCCTCTTTTCTTTGTGGAGGAGGAACATCTGGCATGCCTTTGAAAGGAGGCATTGTATGGAAATAAAATCTGTAACCGTGGTGAATGATATCCAACACCCATTTGTCTTGAGTAATTAAATCCCAATTTTCTTTGAAAAGAGACAGTCTTCCTCCCAAAGGAGCTGCCATACGTGAATCTGCTGGCAGGAAAAGACAGGTCATTGGGTCTGTTTCTGAAAGGACTGACCCCTGCCCTCACCAGAAGTCTGAGCAGGTGAACTCCCTGTTCTAGGCCTAAAAGAACCTTGAGCCCTGCCCCTACCACGTCTAGACCTACCCCTAGACTGGGAATCATAAGCAGGATATGTCCACCCCTTAGCAGGCCAATTTCTACTAAACTTTGGAGGCTGCACCTGCAAGAAATCCTTAACAGTTTGCATAGACTTAGCTTTGTCCTCCATTTTCTTTAAAACTGCTTCCACAGGCGATCCAAACAACACATCAGACTGTAAAGGAGCATCCAAAATCCTTGTCTTAACATGCTCAGCTAAATTCTGGTCCTTCAACCAGGCATGCCTCGAAGAACAGAACTGGTAGCAGCCACCCTCGAGGAGGCCTGTACAGCATCAAAACCACATTGCAAAGAATGCTTACCCACTTGTTCAGACACATGAACCAAATCCAGCAACTCTTTACACTCAATACCTTCCGCCAAAGCATCCACCTTAGATTTCAATTGTGAAAGGAGATAATTCTGATATTTTAGCATGTGAAACTGGCAATTCAAAGCTCTCATGGCTAGAGTGGAAGAAGTATACACTTTCTTTCCCCACCTATCCAAAGCCCTTGCCTCCTTATCAGTGGGAACAGGATTTTTAACCACAGAAGCCTTTACACCCTTAGGCCCTGAGAAATAGTTTCTGGGTCCCCTAGGACTCTTAAACAAATATTTATGAGCTTCGGGCACCCTATAATACCTATCAGGCTTAACAGGAGCAGGAGGCAAAGAGTCAGGGAAGCCTCTGCAAAAACATCTTCCACCACATTCAACACAGGAGGAATAGCTAAAGGCCTATGCTGGGGTAAAACAAAACTCCCTAAGCCTTTTCCTGGAATCAGAGTAATCCTGGCCTTCCCATTTAAAGTGCTCCCTCATGGAATGCAGAGTCTCTGAAAATGAGAAATCCTCAGGCGGAGAAGCTGTAGGAGTGGAATCATCCACATCAGAATCAGAATAAGTAGGAAACTCCTGTATATCTTCCACAGAAGATTCTGAGGCTTCTGAACACTGTTCAAAACTATCAAACTCGGTTCCACCCTAGGCCTCTTATCAGGGTGGCATAGAACCCCTAATCATAGTAATTAAATCTTCTGCCATTTTAAGCATATGTTTCTTAGGTACAGAACCTGAAATGCTAGGAGAAGCCCCCACTGAAGCTGAAGTAGGCCTACCTCGGAAAGAAGGTTTGGCAACAGAAGGAGAGGCCCTAACTACCTTGGGAAGAGGGGGAAGAACAGTCACCTGAGAAGCCCCCTCAGCCTGGCCTACCTCCTGAGAAGGCACATCCTGTAAAAGTATAGTTTCTGCCTGGGACTCCATGGAAACTCCTGGCAAAACCTCCGGCTCCACTGAGCCTTCTAAAGAACCGACGTCCGGGACTGCCGGTTCCTCAACCCTAGGCTTCACAGTTTTATCCTTGCTTCTTGGAGGGCGCCGGAGCATCCGGCGGCATTTTATAATTGCAACGCTCCCCAAACACTAACCTGGCACAGTCTAACCTCCTCTTAATAGTGCTTATTAAACCTAGCACAAGAGCGGCAACCAACAACGCCGTGCTCAGGCCCTAGACAAGGTATACACAAGGTATGATAATCCCTATGAGGTATCTGTTTCCCACAAGAAATACAGTTATTCACTTTTTCTGACATCCGTAAAATACTGAGGCAAGAAAAACCAAAATATTCCCCAACGGGTACTTAGCCAACTCTGTTTCGGTCTGAAACTCCGGTTTCGGAAATATTTCAGTACGCCAACCTGCACTCGCAAAATTGCTTCTGCATCGGACCATGCGGCAAAAAAGACTGAGGATATGACGTCGGTCATGCGCATTAGTACCCTGACGCACTTACGTCAGTCTACGCGCCTGACCGACGTCAGCCTTATACTCTGGTATTCGGGCCGACTGGGACGCGGACTATACCCAATAGTCAGGACTGCAGCAATGGAAGACGAAGAACATCAGGATTTTTAACAACAGAAGCCTTCACACCTTTAGGCCCCTGAGAGACAGTTTCCGGGTCTGCCCTAGGACTCTTAAAAAGATACTTATGAGCTTCAGGCACCCTATAGTATCTATCCGGTTTAACTGGGGCAGGAGGCAAAGAATCAGGATTCAGGGAAGCCTCTGCAAAAACATCTTCCACCACATTCAGAACAGGAGGTATAGCTAAAGGCCTATGCTGGGGTAAAAACAAGAATTCCCTAAGCCTCTTCCTGGAATCAGAGAAATCTTGACCTTCCCATTTAAAATGCTCCCTCATGGAATGCAGAGTCTCTGAAAATGAAAAATCCTCAGGAGGAGAAGCTGAAGGAGTAGAATCATCCACATCAGAATCAGAATAAGGAGGATACTCCTGCAAGTCTTCAGCCGAAGACTCAGAAGCCTCCGAACACTTCTCAAAACTCTCAAACTCAGGTTCCACCCTAGGCCTCTTATCAGGAGGGGGCATAGAACCTCTAATCATAGTAATCAAATCCTCTGCCATTTTAAGCATATGTTTCTTAGGCAAAGACCCTGAAGCACTAGGAGAAGCCCCCACTGAAGTTAAACTTGGCCTGCCTCTCAAAGAAGCCTTGGAAACAGAAGGGGAGGCTCTAACCACCTTAGGAAGAGAGGGAAGAACAGCCACCTGAGAAGCCCCTTCAGCCTGGCCTACTTCCTGAGAGGATACATCCTGTAACAGTAAAGTCTCTCCCTGAGACTCCAAAGAAACTCCTGGCAGAACCTCCGGCTCCACTGAGCCTTCTAAAGAACCGACGTCCGGGACTGTCAGTTCTTCCACTCTAGGCTTTGCTGCTTTGTCCTTGCGCTTTTTGGACGAAGCGTCGGAGCATCCGACGGCATTTTATAATTACAACGCTTCCCAAAACTAACCTGGCACAGTCTAACCTTCTCTTAATAGTGCGTTTGTTACATCTAACACAAGAGTGGCATCCAACAACGTCGTGCTCAGGCCCTAAACAAGGTATACACAAAGTATGGTAATCCCTATGAGGTATCTGTTTCCCACAAGAAATACAGTTATTCACTTTTTCTGACATCCGGTTAAATACTGAGGCAAGAAAAAACCAAAATATTCCCCAACGGGGTACTTAGCCAACTTTGATTTGGTCTGAAACTCTGACTTCAGAAACTTTCAGAACGCCAACCTGCACTCGCAAAACTGCTTCTGCATCGGACCATGCGGCAAAAAAGACTGAGGATATGACGTCGGTCATGCGCATTAGTACCCTGACGTTCTGACATCAGTCTAATGCGCCTTGACCGACGTCAGCCATATACTTTGGTATTCGGGCCGACTGGACAGCGGACTACCCAATAGTTAGGACTGCAGCAATGTGGAATGAAGAACATCTGCTTAGATTAGGCAGTGACATTCTTAGTGACCCTTTAACGATCATTTTTAATCTAACCCTAAACACCAACTCTTAATTTTTGAGTTTCAAACATACTGCCTTACCCCAAAGGTAAGCTTACTTAACTCGTACAATGATTTCTGATGGGCAAGTAATGCATGGCCACTGGCAAAAATATCTGAAAAACTTTTTATTATAAATTTAGCGATACATCCAAAATTATGGCACTCTTGCTAGGCAGACAACATGGCTAATGTGCTAGTTGTATAACTTTCTTACTGATAAGAAATTTGATGCCCTCCCTAACACCTCCTTTGAAAAAGATATAACATCTAAAAGTGTTTCACAGGGATCTCTGTTGGGCCCCCTACTCTTTTCTCTATTTGACAATAACTTATCAATCACTCTTCCAATGATTCTGATATAGAATGGACAAGAGCTCACAAATCAATCATTGCACTAAACAACCAACTTCATGATGATTTATTTCGTACTTGAAAATAGTTTATAGGTAATAAACTTACAGGTAATACCCCAAAATCAGGTGTAATGGTATCTGAAAAATTACAGAGGCTGACTGCCTGAAGTACCAATACTAGCTAGCTCATATGGTATAAAACTCCCCTAAAACACACAAAGATATTTTGTGGTAATCCTTGACCAACAGCTATCATTACCTACTACCTTCTCAGTATGTGAAGTAAAAGTTCCAGTAGAACTAAATGTTCCCTCATCTAACTCCTGCAGTACACTCTTCCATATCAAAAATGTTTTTATCTCAAAACTGGAATATGCACCACCTCTAATCTTATTTTACTACGCAAAACATACTGCAACTGTAGAAACAGAAGAAAACAATATTACGAGATTAGATTAAATCACTCCTCACAAAAAAAGGAACATCACTGTGAAACCATCCTAAATTCCAAATGGCTTCACATGTAGGTTAGGGCTCAGTTTCTACTAAATACACTCAATTATAAACTATTAATTGGACAGACTCCATATGGATTAAGAAGTCAGAACTGTTACACTTAGAGACTCTCTTTTATGCTTGCTGCAATAAAAAAAACCTTTACACAGAATGTCAACGGTTTCATGGAATTTGCTCCCTGACAAGCTTCCAAAGGCAAAGACCCTTAAATCTTTCTACTCACAGCTAAAAACAGACATCGGCCATGGTGGTGCAGCAGTTAGCATTGCCACCTCACAAGAGGTTCTCCAGTCTGATTCTTGGCTGGGGTGCCCTCTGTGTGAAGTCTGCATGTCCTCCTTGCAGTCGTGTGGGTTTCCTCTCACATCCAAAAGACATACTACAGGTGAATTGGACACATTAAATTGGCCCTAGGTGTGAGTATGTGTGTGTGCCTTCTGTGGATGGCTGGGTGCTGGGCTGGCAACTCAACACGGTAAAACTGTACTGCCAATCATTGTGTGGACTGTTGTTCCGCTGTGGTGATCCCTAATAGGAAAAGCCAAAAGGAAAGCTGACCAAACAGCATGAGTGTAAATGTTTAAAGATACAAGTCCCTTACCAGTTTCTTAATTCTGTTTACTTGGACTGCATTACGCAACCTGATTCTCAAAACAGTAGTGTGTTTTGGGACTTTACAGTTATTTGCAATTTCTTTACTAAAAGTACCCGATGACCATCTTGTACACTATACTCAGTTTTTATTATTATAGGTTTACTTCATTAAGTTTTACTGTTAGTATACATTATACCTGCACTAACTATAATTGAATGTAGTTGTGTTTATTTCTGCCTTAGTGGCTCAGGTCATGGTTGAAAATGATCTATGGTCCAGCCAACCTCTCCAGATAACAAAATGATCAAATAAATGTATATATAAATAGCACATAATTTATAAAAACTTTCCAGACAACAGCAAGTTTATAATGTCAAGACGTATGCAAGAACAGGAACAAGATATAACTGCAACACAGTATTAACCAGGAACAGATAAATAAGATAAGTTTAGAGAGAATAGGGTGTGTAGAGGAAACCGTTGGAGGAACATAGTGCATGGTCATTACAGAAGCAGGTTTTGCATTAATTAATCACACACGCACACTTCCTAAAACAAACACATTCAGACACAGGGCTGGCTGTACGTGCAGTAGTAGATTTTAATAATTAAACTAAGGATTCCTAGATGATAAAAGACATTAGTTCAGCTCTTCTCTAGAAATTAAGTCTGGTTACATGTATTAAGAAAAATTCAGGATGAGACAATGATCCAGTTCACAGGGCAGCAAAGAAAAGACAAACTAGGTGCCACATTTGCAGATAAAACACTCAGCAGTTCAGGATAGCATGCGGTGGTACAGCAGGCAGGAAACCACAGAAAATGCTTTCACTACAAGCTTTTTCTACAAACTAAAGACCCAGCTTTGTCACACGATTAACACCCCACATTTACCAGTACTTTTAAAGATACAGTATATCTCACATCTAGTAATGTAACAATAAAGACACCATGGACAACATTTCAGAAAAGAAAACATCAAGACTTTTGCTGACTGTATAAGGGTGGTTCAGAGTAACCAGTTTACACTCCTCAGGTGCACCAATGACTACCTTCCCAGAAATCTGGAGTAAGTTTTATTTTACCTATAACGTCAAATTTAAATTATTCCCATAGCATTTGACTATGTACAAGCTCCTTGTCTTCTCACAGATGAAATCTAGATAAACTTACAATTAATTACTTAACACTTTCAGATCTGTTAGCTGCTTCTTGTCAAGGACCATTATGGCAAAATGTAGGTGTGTCAGTCATTAAAGTGGATTGAAACAGCTGTTGTCCAATGTGTTATACCACAGTTACTGGTACTTACTGCCATCAACAGATGTCCACTCTAAGTATCACAATGAAGATCCCATTTTTTTAATTAGAACCTTTGTAATTTTACTTTTAAGCAAACACAGGAAGTAAAACATTTGCTTCTACCCTTAAAACTTTGTTTTATGTCTCTGATATAACCACAGGATGAACACAAGGCCTCATTTTATTGATGTTTATGGTACTGTGCTGCATATGCCTTAATTACAAAATTAAATAGACATCAGTCACCAAACACAACCATTGTTAGATTGACCAACACCTTTAACTAATTTATATCATTTAAATTGTTTATTGGGTAGGTGGACTGGTCCAAGGATTCTTTTTTAGTTATGGCAAAGGCCAAAAGGTAGTACAGTATTAAAATATAAATTAGACATACTTTTCAATATTCACGAAGAACAGTCTAGGACTGTTAACAGAATAGAACACAAGTTTAAACCTCAAACAAAACCTGCCAACAACTCAGATTCAACATTATTTACAGTCTGCTTACATATTACTTTGGTGTACATGAAAACAATAACTGGAAGCAATGGAAAGGAGGAATACATATGTGTGTAGATATATTTCAGTATAATGAATAAAATGGCGCAGAAAGGTTAGTGTGAGGAATCAGACTATGACCATGTAGATAACAATGAGATGGTTACCGTCATTAACAATGATAAGACACCATGACTAAAGTGAACAGGAAAGATGGGGGAAAAAAATAAAGATTTACTTAACAAACATAACAGACCTAATCAATGGACTTAAGCAAATGGCATAAAAGGGACAGTGCATAAGAACTACCAATCAATGTAGCTGCTGATAACAGACTATAAAACACACACTTGCTAGACTCTTTTTGATGTGTCATCAGTACCGGCCTTAGGCATAGGTGAAAGTACAGTTGTGTACACTTACCATAAATGTAGATGTTCGAGTGTATTCACTGTTGCAGTCATTACATTCAGGTAATCTTCTGGCAGGTTGCCCTCAGTCAGCCTGAATAACAAAGTCTTGGGTCCTGCGTCGGTTGCTGTCTCCTCTTCCATGACGTCAGGTCGTCAGGGGTATAAAACATGCAGCTGAAGCCATTTTAATCAGTTTTTCTTGCCCCAGATGTCAGGTGCCCCCCAAATGGGGAGCAGAAAAAAAAAATTATATATATATATATATCTATATATATATATATATGCATGTATTTTAGAACTCAAAAAATTTACCTCCAACTAAAAGCAAATACACCACAAAGGCTTTTGAGCATAGTGAAGGAAAGAAAAGGTAAATATATATAATAGAGAAGGGGCTGGCTGGGGGGGGTGGGTAAAACAGAATACACACTCGAACATCTATATACATTCATGTGTACAGTGTACACAACTGTACCTTTTTTCTTTCACTGTTGCAGTCATTACATTAATCCAATAAAGTATCCCAAAGAAGCTATGGATGGAGGATGGAATTATATATATATAAGGCCAGGAAGGCCCCCTGCAGGACAGCAGTGGCCAAAGCTGGAAAAGAGAGGAGAAATGTAATGTTTTGTGAACGATACACTGAGCTCCACACTGAGCTCAGCCAAGTAGCAGCTTCTAGAATGTCTAAGGCCTAAGCTGAAGAAGCAGGAGCAGATGAAGTGGATGGGGCCTGGGGGGGATCTGATCCTTATCATGGTGCATGTATCAGTGCATATGTAGCAGAAAATATAATCCAATATCCATCCTGAAATATAGTCTGCTTTGATAGCTGCTCTGCTGCCCCCTGCAAGTAGTTGTTCAGACTTTCTTAGAGATTTTGTCGTGTTTAAGTAGAATCTTAGTTGTCTGTGTACATCCAGTGAATGCAGAATCTGCTCCCCCTTGTTCTGCGGATTTGAGAAAAAAGTTGGCAGATGAGTGGTCTGGTTAAGAGCCACACTGGATACCACCTTAGGCATAAAAGAAGGACTGGTCCTGAAGGACACCCTGTCCGGATAAAAGATAATAAAAGGCTCCACTGCCATGAGAGCATGCAGTTCTGAAATCCTTCTAGCTGAAGTGACTGCTGAAAGAAAGGCTGTCTTCTAAGAAAGAAATGTTATGTCTGCAGTAGCAGCTGGTTCAAAAGGAGGTAGGGTGAGTTTTTCCAGCACCAAATTGAGGTCCCATGCAGGAGTCGGTGCTCTCCTGGGAAGTCTCAAAATTTTTGGCCCCTCTGAGGTACTGCTTTAGCAGGGGATGAGAAAAGAGAGGAGGCTCTGTGTTGTAATGAGCCGAGATGGCAGAGGCATAGATTTTTATAGAAGAAAAAGATAGGCCCTTGTGAAGCATCTCCGTTAAATATTGCAAAATCTGAGGAATATTAAGCATTGCTGTGTTTATTCCTTGTGCTTGTTTCCAGGCACAGAATCTATTCCATTTATCAGCATAAGATTTTCTAGTACTAGGCCTTCTAGCCTCCAAAATGAAATCCATCACAGGTTTACTGAGAGATGTGATTGGTGAAATTAGTTGATTAGCCATGCTGCAACATTCACAGTTAGTTCTGCTGAGACAATAGATGAGGTGGCTGAGGCAAGTACCACAGAGGAAGGTGTGCCATATTCCTTAGAAGCGGATACCAGTGATGGCGAGGCCAGTCCAGAGCAATCAGAATCATTTTTGGTTTTTCCTGTCTGACTTTTAGTAAAACCGTGGAGAGCAGAGGCAGAGGGGGGAAAGGCATAAACTGATACGTTTTTCTAGCTGAAGGACAGAGCATCCACTTTCCAAGCTTTTTTGTGATGAGCTCTTGTGCAGAATTTGTCTAACTGGTAGTTTTGGGGAGAGGCAAAAAGATCTATGACTGGGCTCCCCCATTTTCGTGTCAACATGCTGAAGATATGTGGATCCAGTTTCCATTCGTGTGGGTCCATAAGATTTCTGATTAGGTCGTCTGCCAGAGTATTTTGCTTTCCTGGCAGGAATTGATATTGTAGATGTATTTGGTAAGTCAAGGCTGAGTTCCACAAGGTCATGGCTAGTCTGCAAAGGGGGTAGGAGTGGGTACCCCCCTGCTTGTTTATGTACCACATAACTGTGGTGTTGTCCATCTTTATCAGTAGTTGTCCTGGATGAAGGAAGTCATTGAAGGCTGTCAGAGCATTCTGTACAGCTAGCATTTCTTTCTGGTTGATATGTAGGTGCATTTGATTCGAGCTCCATTCGCCCTGAATGCATCTCCCTGCCAGATGGGCCCCCCAAGCATAGTCTGATGTGTCTGTAGTCAGGGTTTGGGTGGCAGGGGGTAGAATGAATGACAGTCTCTTGTTTTGGTGACAGGCCTCTGCCCACCAAAGGAACTCCTGTTGCAGGCAAGGAATGAGAGGAATCATTGTTTCCAGGCTGTGACCATGTTGACTCCATAAGCTTTTTAGGTACCACTGAAGTTTCCTCATATGCAGTCTTGCATATGGAATTAGTAGAATGCAGGATGCCATGAACCCTAAAGCCTGCAAAATTTGTCTTGCAGAAAGCTGGGTTTTTGTGGCCACTTGTTTGAAGTATGTTATCAATTGAATTTGTTTGTCTGGCATGAGGTAAGCCATCTGGACAGTTGTATTCAAGCTTGCACCCAGGAATGTAATTATTTGAGAAGGTACCAGTTGTGATTTCTTTTCATTTATGGTGTACCCTAGGCATGTTAGAAGCCTTTTTACAAATGCCAGATGTTGTAGAAGAGTGCCTTGTCCTCTGCCTGAATTAGACAATCATCCAGATAAGGTTAAATTTAAATGTCTCTGTCTGCAAAATGCAATTACTGGTACCAGGCACTTTGTGAAGACCCTGGGCACAGTAGATAAGCCAAAGGGCAGTGCAGATAATTGGTAATGCAAATAGCCTGCTTTGAAGCGGAGGTATCTTCTGCAAGATTCCCTGATTGGGATATGCAGGTAAGCCTCTTTTAAGTCTAGAGTTACCAGCCAGGCATTCTTGCCTGGCATAGGCAGTAGCTGTTGTAGAGTCACCATCTTGAATTTTGAAATGTCCAGGAAAGTATTTAGAATGGATATGTCCAGAATTGGACGCCATGATTTGTCTTTTCTGGGTACCAGGAAAAGTCTGGAATAAAA
The DNA here is from genome assembly GCF_019279795.1 of Protopterus annectens. NCBI lineage: Eukaryota > Metazoa > Chordata > Ceratodontiformes > Protopteridae > Protopterus > Protopterus annectens. The sequence continues at coordinate 290,779,958 of NC_056741.1, read as the reverse complement.
ACCTTGTCCTTTTTCCTTTTTTGGTACTGGCTGAATAGCCCCCATATCCATGAGGGACATGACTTGTCTCTGGGCTTCTGCCCACTGATTTGGGGGCAGATCTGGCCATCCGTTTGGAATTGGCAACGTGTGGAAATGAAATCTGTACCCCTGGGATACTACATTTAAGACCCACTTGTCCTGGGTAATTAGATGCCAGTTTTGAGCATGAAGTGCTAGTTTTCCCCCCAAAGGGGCTGCCAAAAGATAAGTGTTTGGAAATGGCAGAGGAAAGTCATTGAGAGTGTTTACCATAGGGTGGTGCTTTGCTACTTACTGATTTGGAGGTGGAGGCACCCCATTGTTTTGCCCTGTAAGATCCTTGTGACTGAAACCTGGAGCCTTTGGAGTGTCTGCGTTTGACCTGGGTGGCTCTGTTGGGTACTGGAAAGGAACAATTCTTAGTAGGCCAGTGCCTACTGAACCTGGATGGCTGCACTTGCAAGAAATCTTTTACAGTTTGCACAATTTCTAAAACAGGAGGTATAGCCAAAGGCCTATGCTGAGGAAGAAGAAGAAAATCCCTAAGCCTCTTTTTGGATTGTGAAAAGTCCTGGCTCTCCCAAAGAAAATGTTCCCTTAAGGTATGCAAAGTCTCTCCAAAAGAAAAATCCTCAGGAGGAGAAGCAGAAGGGATGGATTCTTCTGTATCAGAGTCCTCATAAGAGAGGATAGAAAAATTCCTGATCAGAAGAGGAATCAGAAAAAATGGAAACTTGATCTGAAGATTCATAATCAGTGCTTTGCCTAGGCGTCTTAGCTGGAGGGGGTTGGGAACCCCTGATCAAGGTAATTAAATCCTCAGCCATTTTGATCATTTGTTTTTTTAGGCATGGGGGCCTGAGCACGTGGCTCATGTATCGGTCTTTTAGACATAATAGTTGGTTTTGACCTTGTTTTTGATGATGTTGTTGGTTTAATATACAAATCCTTAGGCCTGAAAACACCCTCAGAAGCCGGTGCCTGCTCAGCGGCTCATGACACATCCAAAGGAGAAACATCCACGGGTTCAATACTTGAAGAATCTCGCGGCATACCGGACTCCGAATGGGTCTCGGTCCGGCAAACCGGCGACTGGCTTAGGAGAAGCTTTGTCTTCGGTTTTGGACCTCGATGGTCTGTCTCTGTCTTTTTCTTTGCATTTTTTGTGAATTCTGGTGGTCGGATTGCTAACCGACGACATTTCAGGATAGTTAAATCTTGAACCAAAGTATTTAGAAGCAAAAATATACCGACGCTTAATAGTGTGTTGGTTAAATTTAGCATGAAACCGACAACAAGGCACGTTGTGGTCAGGGCCTAGGCAAGGAATACAGTACAATTGAAAATCCTTACGAGGTATTTGCTTCCCACAAGTAATACAATTATTAACTTTTACTTACATCGGTAAGGAGCAAGAAAAAGGTTCCCCAACGGGGTACTTAGCTTTAGTTTGAAGACTTCGGTTCTGAAACTCGAAAATGAAAATTTCAGGAGTCGGCCAACCGGCACTTGCGAGCTGCTTCTGCTTCGGGCACCGTGCGGCAAGAAAGACGGATTAAAATGGCATCGGCTGCATGTTTTATACCCCTGATGACCTGACATCATGGAAGAGGAGACAGCAACTGATGTAGGACCCAAGACTTTGTTATTCAGGCCGACTGAAGGCAACCTGCCAGCAGATTACCCAAATGTAATGACTGCAACAGTGAAACACGAAGAACATCTAGGCAACCGCCTATGGTACTGTTCAGGCTTCATTTTCAGGGGCACATTTTTCTTTAATTTTTTATTTATTTTTTAAATTTTAACTAAATATGCTATGCTCATAGACTAAGAAAGTTGCTGTAAAGTTTGCGCTACATCTCTTGTCTGCCTGTAATGAAAATAAAACATGTCGTGCATTGCTGTCATGTCCAGCAAGTTTTTTTCCCACTCTCAAAGACAAAGGCAGAGACAGGAATGAAAAGTTCTAAACTCAGCTTCCCCTCCCCTGCCTGGCTTAGCAGGCTGCCTCTTACTCTAGTTCCTGCCTAGCAACGGAATGCTTTCTTTCAAATTAAAAATAGGTGCCCCTCCCCTGCATGGCTTACCTGACTAGAGGGCTGCTTTCTTGAAGTTTCTCAAACTTCTTTCCCTCCCTACCTTCTTATCCTAGCAACAGTATGTTAAATTTTTTTCTCCTTTAAAAGGACTGTTTTGAGTAGTCAGTGCCTGTGATCAACGCTTACTTTCAAAGCAACCAATCAGTGATGCTACAGTGATACAACACTGCTGACAGTAAACTAGATAGAAAAGCTATAAAAGAAGCAAAGTCCTAACTTTCATTTTGACCTTTGAGGGAAGAGGCATGGCACTGCTTGATCTTCAGTGAAAACTATGCTATAGGTGAGTCATGAGTTTGCATCACGGAGCAGGCAATGGTGGTGCTTGTGCATACTGGGACAGACTGCTGATAGGTCATTAGGGGAAAATATTTCATAATGGTGCTTGTGAATAATTGGACAGACTGCTGAAGGGGTCACTGGTGGAAATGATTTATTTTGGTGCTTATGCATACTTGGACAGACTGCTGAAGGGGTTGTTGGGGGAAATGATTCATTTTGGTACTCGTGAATTCTTGGACAAACTGCTGAAGGGGTCATGGGTGGAAATGCTTCAACTCTGGTACTTGTTCATACTTGGACAGTCTGATGAAGGGGTTGTCTGGGGAAATTATTCATTCTGGTGTTTGTGCATATTTGGAAAGCATATTTGGATAGACTGTTGAAGGGGTCATTGGGGGTGAGAATGATTCATTCTGGTGCTTTTGCATACTTGGACAGACCTACTGAAAGAGTCTTGGGGGAAATATTTAATTCTGGTGGTTATGCATACTTGGGCAGACTATGAAGGGGTCTTGGTCTTTGGGGGAAATGTTTCATTCTGGTGCTTGTGCATATGTGGACAAACTGATGAAGGGATCTTTGGGGGAAATATTTAATTTTGGTGCTTGCGCATACTCGGACAAACTTCTGAAGGGATCTTTGGGAGAAATTATTAATTCTGATGTCATCTGAGTGACTGCGCTTACATGAACAAACTGCTGAAGGGGTCACTGGGGGAAATGCTTAATTCTGGTGCTTATGCATATTTGGGAAACTGATGAAGGGGTCTTTGGGGGAAACATTTCATTTTGGTTCTTGTGCATAAATGAACAAATTGCTGAAGGGGTCATTGGGAAAAATGTTTCATTTTGGTGTTTCTGCATAAACAGGCAAACTACTGAAGGGATAGTTGGGAGAAATGTTTCATTTTGATGTCAGTGAAATGCTTGTGCCTACACAGACAAACTACTGAATTGATTGCCAGAACATTTAAAACAAGGAGTAACAAGGTCACAAAGACAAAACAATCAGTAAAAACTGCAAGAAAAATCTAACCAAGCTAGATTTTGCACTGGGTGATTCCTTAAAACCTCTTGTATTAGATCCCTTAAGGGCATCAGGTGTTTTAGCTATGTGGCAATTCTGAATGCCCATGATTTTTTTTTCCTTTTTATTTATTTATTTTATTTTACATTTATTGACTGGAATAATTTGACTGGATACATGTCCATTTTCAGCGGAGGCCCAGGGAGAAAAGCTCCACAGTTTGTAAATATACAAAGCCATGTAACACGTACAGAGTTATTTCACAAATACAGAGAACAAGCACAGAACATAACATTTTAGAAATACAGAAAAAAAAATATTTTAGCTGTAAATTGTAGCAGCAGGACACATTAGTTGTATGCCCAGTAACTTCTACTTGAATAAATGCGAGTATGTATAATTTACCCAGAAATAGGTGTGAATTTGCAATATTGTGCCTGAGTATGATGGTGTTAGAAAGAAATGGGGAGTGCAACGAGTAGTAGAGTTGTTTAGAGTATAGTAGGACTGCTAGTAGACGAGGTTAGCATAGTAAGATTACTAGTACATGCTCTAAGTTACTATGAAGAGGTTAACAGAGAGAGTCCCGAGGAAGAAGCAGGTATAGAGGGTCAACCTGGGGGAAGGCATGGGCATTGTCTTTTGATAAATAGGTGTTCCTTTAGTAGTTGTTTAAACTTAGTGATATAGTTTGCTGAGGTAATAACAGGGGGCAGTGAATTCCAGATTTTACCTATGTAGTTAGGAAACAGGGAATTGCCTGCTAAGTTGTTGGATCTGGTTATCTTGATTTAAGATTTTGTCACTAGAGCGTAGTTGTCTTGGGTTCTCATGTATTTTAAGTAAATTTGATAGTGCTGGTATTTTGTCAGGATATATTAGGAGTTTTTGAGGGAAAACTAGCTGGTGGAAGGTAATGAGATTTGGAAGTTCAAGCCACTTTAGTTGATATAGTGAGCGGCAATGATGGGAATGGTAGGGAGCATTTGTGGCAAATCTGGCAATTTGATTATAACATGTGTCTAGCTTTGTAATTTCTGTTTTGGATAGGTTGAAGACAGGAGCAACACATAGAAGTGTGCATAGGAGCAGGGTTTGAGCCATGGTAATTTTAGTCTGTTGATTTAGGTATTTTTATTTTTGTACAGACTGCCTAGTTTTCTGTGTATATTTTTGATAGTTTGATTTATGTGCAGGTCAAACTTTAGTTTGTTATCAATTGTGGCACCTAGTAGTTTTGTGTGTGAGTCTGAGGAGATAATGGTACCATCACTAGACATAATAATGAAAGAATCAGTGTCTAAATTGGATTTATTTGGTTTGAAGATTAGTAATTTGGTCTTTTTGGGGTTCAGTAACAGGTTTTTACTGAGAAACCAAGCTTCAGTGGTTTTGAAGACTTGTTGGGTAGTGGAAAGGAGTGTGCAACGGTTGCTGGCTGAGCACACTAGTGTTGAGTCGTCAGCATATTGTATGACAGTTGCATCTTGGGTGATCCTATTGAGATCGTTAATGAATATGGAAAATAATCGAGGGCCTAAAATTGACCCTTGTGGGACTCCGGTTGTAACAGGGAGCAGTGTAGATAGTTTGTTATCCCACCTGACTGCTTGCTGTCTACCTAGTAGGTAATTCTGAAACCAGGCTAGTGAGTGAGTGGATAGTCCAAGGTCTGAGAGGGACTCAAGAAGTTTGGGATGGTTGACCAGGTCTAAAAATATGGCTGATGTTAGTTTGCCTAAATTCCGGGTCTTGTTGATTAGGTTAGTGAATGAGAGGATGGCAGTTGTTGTACTATGGGCTAGTTTAAATCCATGTTGGGTAGGAGTGAGAAGTTGTTTTTTCAGTAGATATTGCATAAGTTGCTGGTGAATACATTTTTCCAATATTTTAGCAAGTGGGAATAATATGGCAATAGGGTGATAATTGCTAAGGTGTGCACAGGCCCCACCTTTAGGTAGTGGGGTGACATATGCTGTTTTCCTGTTGGAATTTTGTTTTCTGTTATTGATCTGTTCAGGGGAATTGATATTGGATAGGCTATCTCATTAGCAGCCATTTGAAGGTATTCGGCAGGAATGTTGTCAGCAGCTAGAGTAGTTGGTTTGAGTTTACCTAATAGTTTTTTTGCATAATCTGTGGGAATAGGTTTGAATTGGAAGGTGGTGTTGATACTGCTAGCAAGCTTGGAGTTGCTAGTAGTAGATGTTGTGGATTGTTGATGAACTAGTTTTGAAATGGTTTCTATGAAAAATCTATTAAAGGCTTCTGGAATGTCAGTGCTATCCTTTACAGTGGTTGGTGTTGGGGTACTCAGTTTGCCGGGGTGGAGTAATTTATTTAGTCCTGCCCAGAGTTTTTGGGGGTTGTTTTGGTATACATTTTGCAAATTGATAAAATAGTTTCTTTTGTCTAATAGAATGTTTTTTTGTTTCGTTTCTGAGTTTTTGGAATTCTTGTTTGGTTGCTATGGTTTTAGTGGCTCTCCAAATGATGCCAGGCTCTATTTCTTTGAGTTAACATGGCTCTGGTGGTGCTTGTGATCCAGGGGGCTACTTTAATTTTTTTGTTTACTTGCGCGAGGAGGGGCATGGGTGTTTAAAACATTTAGGAAGGCAATATTAAATAGCTCGACAGCTTCGTCTAGTGGGAGTGTCTTTAGTAGATTCCACCTTTGGTATTGTAGCTCAAGTTTGAATTTCATTATGTCGAAGTTTTATTTGTTTCTAATGGTGCGAAGTGGTGCCTCGGAGTTGGCGTGGGATTTGAATTTTAGTAGGAAGGTGGGTTGGTGGTCACTGAGGTTGCCTGGTAGGACACCTGCTTGGTAGGATGTACTGACATTGTTTATTAGGGTCCAGTCTAGGAAGCTTTCTTTGCTTTTATTATTACCTAGCTTTGTACTAGACTTAATAATTTGGGAGAAGTTATAAAGATTTATGAAGTTGGTGGGGTTGGTACTGGAGCATGTATGCCCGTCTATGTTAAAGTCACCAAGGATGATTGTTTCTTGGCGTAGGTTTTGATTGGTCCAATGTAAAAGGGATTCTAGGGTGGGGATGTTATTACCTGGTGGTATACACCCTGTAATAAAATATTCGCAGATTTTTTGTCAGTTAGTTCAAGTCTGGCTAGTAGTAGTTCTGAGGATATTAGGGGGGAGTACAGGAGGGTTAATAACGGTAACCATTAGGTTATTTCTGTAAAGTAATGCTACACCACCCCCTTTTTTGAATAATCTATCATTACGTATTACATTATAGCCTGGGGGAAAGAATTAATTGTTGGGAGTAGTAGGTTTCAACCAAGTTTCGGTTAGGGATAGTAGATCTGGGGAATAAGTGTCTATTAGAGTATGTAGTAGATGTACTTTATTATTAATGCTATGCATGTTTAAGTTTAGGAAAAGTAGGCTATTCCTTGGTCTGGAGAGTAAAGGTGAGTTATTAGACAGGGGTGGGGAGGAAGGGGAGTGTATGTCAGGGTTTGGGCCTGGATTAGGGTGTATGTCACCTGCTAATCTTTCTTGTTGTCTGATATGGTGTAGGAGTTTTGATAGCTTAGCAAGAATGCATATGTACTTATGTGTGGAAAATGACTTAGTAGTGGTTTTGATAAGTGTTGTGGGAGATAGAGGGATTGTGCTGTGGTGGTAAATGCTTGAGGGTATGTGTAGGCTATAGTGTTTGGTGTGGGTGAAGTAGGTAGACAGTAGGAAGAGTAATGTGATTGGAGGTGAGGTGATAGGTTATAGCTAGTAGTGAAAGAGTGATGGTGTTGATTGCACACATGATGAGTGGCTGTAATGGTATGCGTGTGATAATTAGTGGGAGGAGTGAGTAGGTTGCAGTAAAAGAGGATTGGTAGTTGGTGCTGTTTGGGTTGTTTTGTGATTGGTTTGGGGTTAGTGGGAGGGGTGTATAAGTTTAGAGGTAGTGGGGGTGGGTGAGAATTGGGGACAGGGTAGGAGAGCGGACAGAGCCCAAGCTTAGAGAGGCCGACCCATAAGGCAGAAGATATCGCTACCAAAAACAATCTATTGGGTCAGAGAAAGGTATTATCCAAGTCAGTTATCCACACAACCCTTACTTTGGACCACAACTCTTTTCAATTTGCACAAAATGCTATTTCTTTTTAGCTCTGTTACTCCTTTCATCAATTAGTTTCTACACTACAGCCTACAGCTATTGGTGTAGAGCAGGGCATTTGCTGTCTCACTGCCTTGAATATGGGAGTGAGGCGAAGCCTTGGGGGTAATTATGTTGGAAACCTAAGCTCCTAAGGGAAAAGTAATTGTAGTAGGAAAACAAATTTGGGAAGGACTTGCAGGGAAGCTTCTGGGATCTTAAGTCTAATTGGGATGCCTGAGGTGCCACCAATATACTGTGACAGAAAAACGGGTTATCAAGAGCTAACCATGCACCTAAAACATTCAAGTTACATACACTGCAGAAAGGCTGCTATCTTCCCAGGTTGTAGAGGGAGCAATGCAGGGCCAGACAAGCCATTTAAGTCTATTAAGGACAAATTCAGGCCAATAAAACCAAACCCCACTAGTATTGACATGCATGTTTCAGCTTCTTCAGAACAGCAAAAGTGGACTGTTTCGCTAACCTTTGGAAACACAGGGTTGTAGTACCCAGCTGATGTCCATATTCCATAACAATTGGGGTTTCTGCAAAATATCCAAACTAAAAAAGTAAAACAATGAGTAACAAGGTTACACAGACACAGGACAATCAGAAAAACTACAAGAAAAATCTAGCCAATATGAATTATCTTCTGTTTCTCCTTCCTATCTTTCGACTTTACAAAAAAAATTTTCTAAGCTTGTTTCCTGCCTTTGCTGTAACTAGTCTAGTCCAGATACAGATTTGCTGTAACCAGGGCTGTTTGTAAGCTTCTGAGCCCCCAAAGCCTTTCTGTGTTGGAGGGAAGCCTTCTAGCTTATCAGTGGGAGTAGTAAGCATGAGATAGCATATCTAACACGTGGTTTCTGAACGAGAAATTGTAGTTTATAGGCCGTTTGGCAGTTTTTCCATCTCTTCTAACTTAAAAGTCCACGTTTGCACTTATTTCCCATCTTTCCTGTAACTAGTCTAGTCCAGATACAGATTTGCTGTATCCAGGACTGTTTGTAAGCTCCTGAGCCCCCTCAAGCCTTTCTGTGTTGGAGGGAAGCCTTCTAGCTTATCAGTGGGAGTGGTAAGCACTACATAGCCCATCTACCACAAGAGTAGTTTCTGGCCCAGAAATTGTACTTTATTGGCCGTTTGGGCAGTTTTTCCAACTCTTTCAACCTTCTGGTTTAAAAGCCCATGTTTGCGCTTGTTTTCCACCTTTCCTGTAACTAGTCTAGTCCAGATACAGATTTGCTGTATCCAGGACTGTTTGTAAGCTTCTGAGCCCCACAAGCCTTTCTGTGTTGGAGGGAAGCCTTCCAGCTTATCAATGGGAGTGTAAGTACTAGATAGCCTATCTACCACAAGAGTGGTTTCTGGCCCAGAAATTGTAGTTTATTGGCTGTTTTTCCATATATTTCAACTTAATGGTTTAAAAGCCTGCGTTTGTGCTTGTTTCCTATCTTTCCTGTAACTAGTCCAGTGCAGATACAGATTTGCTGTATCCAGGACTGTTTGTAAGCTTCTGAGCCTCCCAAGCCTTTCTGTGTTGAAGGGAAGCCTTCTAGCTCATCAGTGGGAGTGGCAAGAACTAGGTAGTCTATCTACCACAAGTGTGGTTTCTGGCACAGAAATTGTAGTGTATTAGCCCTTTGGGAGTTTTCCCATCTCTTTCAACTTTCTGGTTTAAAAGCCTGCATTTGCACTCGTTTCCCACCTTTCCTGTAATTAGACTAGTCCAGATACAGATTTGCTGTATCCAGGACTGTTTGTAAGCTCTGAGCCACCCCTCCCCAAGCCATTCTAGGTTGGAGGGAAGAATTCTAGCTTATCAGTGGGTGTGGTAAGCCACTAGGTAGCCTATCTTCCACAAGATCCAGGTACAGACTCTTAGTTTTAGCACTTAAATTTGCTTATTCGAGATCAGCACTTGTTTAGAACTTGTTGTTAGCACTAAATAAGCTACAAATTACTATAGCACTCAACCTTCCTCTTTACCTAGAGGCAAACAGTTTTTGTACTTAATTTCCTCACTTGCTTAAAGAAAAACAGCTCTTATACTCACTTTCCTCACTTGTTTAGAGGAAAGTATTTTTTTTATTCAGGCATGTCCAAGGGTCAGCTCCCAGTGTTCTCTCCTGTCTATCTAATGAATCTGGGCATCTTGGGGCAATGTACCAATTGCCTCATGTACACAGACTACCCTCTCCTCCTACCACCCAACATCACAACCTGTGAGAGATGCACTTATCTAGCCAAACTGGAGGTAAAGCTCTCTCCAACCAAGAGTGAACTTGACAGTCAAGAGAAGAAGGTAAACACTTGCACCACACCACACTCATCAGATAGTCCCACTAAACCTACACCACCAAAATCCACACATAGAAACACAAAACATTTGTGGAGGCTCTCAATAATAATCTGCTCAAGCAACAGAGACCTCCAAAGCAGAAGCGCAAGCAACCTCCACCCCCCAACACAACCCAAAGAACACATAGCCCACAGACTCAGTGTGCCAATAATCCACAGCCCATAAGGCAAAACAACATGCCCAACAAACGAGTCATAGGTGACTCTATAGTCAGGCACACTGATGTCCCGCTCACCAGGCTAAACAAGAAGAAGGTTACTGTCAGCTGCCTATCAGGTGCCAGGATCCACCACACAACCCATGCACTCAAATCACTCCACAACAAGTACAAATATGACTCTGTCATTGTCCATATCGGTGTGAACGACCTGAGACGTACCTCCCTGGACTACATGAAAAGTGACACGGAAGAGCTCTCCGATCCTGTAGCCCAGGCAGGTATGACCCTAGCCCTGAGTAGCATCCTGCCATCACCCAGAATGATACCGCAGTACAAGGACAAAATGATTGACTTCAATTGGCTAAGCTTCTGGTGCCATTTGAAGGGGATCCAGTATCTGTCTGCCTGGGATGACATGGTCGACAGACCACAACGCTTTGCCAGAGATGGCCTGCACCTGTTGCCCCTGGGATTCCGAATACTGGCTAAGGGTCTTGCCGCCCCTATAGTGCCTTTTTTAGGCAAGGTTCAAATGACTAATTCACCACTGTAACAGGAACAGGCAAGCAAAAACTGACAGTAATGCTACTTAATGCTAGAAGTCTAAATCTCAAAATGCAGTCACTCGAGGCACTCCTTAAAATGGAGAACATCGATATCTGTGTAGTGACTGAGACCTGGTTCAAGGCTATAGACAGCACCCCTGCATTACTAGGCTATAACTCATAACACACTTTTCGGTCATCTAACCTGGACCAGAACACCAAAGGCGGAGGTGTGTCCATATTCATTAAGGATATCCATACCTCCAGGCTATTTGCGCAGCATAATGTATCCAAGGTTATTCAAGTGCAACTATCTCTGGGCAAAACTGCAATCCAAATTGTAGCTTGCTACAGATCCCCCACCATGCCCCAGGATTCCCACTCCTTTTTTCTTGATATACTGGAAAACTAGGATTCAACCAAACACCCTAATAATGGTCAATTTCAACTACCCCACCATTAACTGGGAAAACTACTCATGTACCAACTCCTTCACTCAACGCTATCTGGAATTCATAAATGCCAATGCCCTGGATCAACTTATGCACACCCCCACCAGGGGCAACAATATCCTAGACCTAGTCAGAAGTCAACTCCTCGCTGGTCAGATCCGACCATAAGCTAATCACCCTAGACATCCGCATCCCGCCCCCACCCACCATTAAGGAAACCACAGTAAAAAATTTCTCCAAAGCCAACTTCATGCTTCTTAAGACAGAAGTGGCGAACTTTATGACACCCATGCAGATGGACAAAACAGTTACAACTGCTAAAACCTACACAAATGCACTCTATAGGCACTTAAGACTAGTGCATGGATCGTGGTATCCCAAACAGAACCAAGACGCTATCCTCCAAAAAAAGGAAGTCAGTCTGGAAGTCCCCTGCCATAAACAAACTCTACAACAGAAGGAAGAAACTGTTGCAAAAGAGAGTAAAATCCCATGAGTGGAAGAGCTCCCTGGTCAGCCTCAGTAAGAAGCTGACATCTCTTATAAGATCCTCCAAAGCTAACTACGAAAACAAAATCGCCACTGATTCTAAAGGGCAACCACAAAGCATACTACAGCTATGTCAAGAATCTCAATGGCAACACCCAGATCTGCTCTAAGTTACAGCACAATGGCATGAAAATTACAGAACCAACTGATACTGCCAACATCCTGACAGATAGGTTCAGTGCTAACTTTACCCCCCCCCCTCACCCCCTAAAGGGCCCATATCTATACAGGAAGAATGCAGAGTCCCTGTAATCACATCTATGCAGGTAAAAGCTGCACTCTCTAAAACCAAAAACACAGGATCCATAGGACAGGACAAAATCCCAGGCTGCTTTTTACACGAACTTCAGAACGAACTGGCTCCCCACCTAAGCACCATGTTTAATCATTGTCTCATGTCAGGATTTGTTCCCACTTAATGGTGCACAGCAACAGTTATCTCACTCCACAAAGGGGGAATCACCACTGAACCTGGGAACTATCTCCCTATTAGCCTGACGAGACTGGTCTGCAAGGCCATGGAACGTATCATGGAACTCAAACAAAGACATTGGTAACCTCCAAACTCTGGACCCCACCCAGTTCAGGTTTGTGAAAGGCAGATCATACCTTCTGAACCTGATCGACTTCTTTGAGGCAGTCACCAAAGCCGTAGACAAGGGTAAGGTGATTCACACAGCCTATCTTGACCTCGCCAAGGCTTGACACCATCCCCTATTTTGGAATTATAGCTAAACCCACTAAACTAGGTATAAATCCCTAAGTCACAAGATGGGTTGCCAACTGGCTCACTGACAGAACCCACAATGTAAAAGTTGCAGACTCCAAATCTGACTTCAAACCAGTGACATGTGGAGTACCACAGGGTTCAGTCCTGGGACTTCTCCTGTTTGGTATCTACTTCTCTGAAGTACAGGCTAACACAGAAGGCCTCTGGCTAATGAAGTTCGCAGATGACTGCAAACTAGGAGCCACAGTCGAGTCCACAAATGATGTGGACATCCTACAGAAGGCCTCACTGAGACAGATGCCTGGTTTCAGAGGCATGGCCTCAAGCTCACTGCCAAAAAGTGCATTGTCATCTCTTTTGGTAAAAACTTTGTACCCATGAACTACCACATAAACAGCAGTTTACTTAATGCCAAATGTGTGATAAGAGACCTTGGGACTCAGTTGGACGGTAGACTCTCTTTTGATAATTGCATTGCCATAGTAGTCAGGGAATCTTTCTATGTGGCACACGTCATCACAAAAGGGGTTCTCATCCAGGAAAAATGAGGTCATTTTTCCCCTCTACTCGGCACTCATTAGACCCATTATATTGTACAACGCCCCTTTTGGAATGTACCTCACAAGACATCTGCAGCAGCTGGAAAGGCCACAGAAGTACCTCACAAAGAGGATTACTGGCCTCAAACAGATGCCCTACACTGACTCTGTCAAAAAATTCCAGCTTTACTCTGTAGCATATCGCCTACTCCGAGGAGATCTCTGCCGAACATATAAAGCTAAGTTAAACCCAGAGCTGTTGGACATGCTACACCTAAAGAAATCCCAATCCCTCCGACCTACATGCTCTAGGGACCTAAACCTTGTCACCACTATAAACAGGACATGCTGGAGGGATAGATTCCTGTCCCAGTGACATCCTATACTCTGGAACAAGCTACCCATCTATGTCAAGCAAACTTCCTCATTAGCACTCTTCAAGAAAAATCTTGATGAGTAGATGGGAAATAGGAAATATACCCCGGGGATCACTTATGTGGCTCTGCTCGACAGGGGCACAGGAAATTAACTTTCTTGGGTGGCGTAAGCCAGGGAACCTTGTTGGCTAGGTTTACTTAGGCCCTTGAGCCGATAGCCTAGTACCTATCTATGAACCTATAAGCTAGATTTTCCACCATGTGATTCCCTAAAACCTCTTATATTAGAGGTAACATAGGATATATGCAAATGACCCCTTAAGGACATCAGGTGTCTCAGCTATACAGCAGTTGTGAATGCCCATGATTTTTTCCTTTTTCATAACAGACTTTAACAGTAAAAAAATCATGGGCATTCAAAACTGCCGTACAGCTGAAACATTTGATGTCCTTAAGGGGTCATTTGCATATATCCCATGTAACCTCTAATACAAGAGGTCTTAAGGAATCACACAGTGGAAAGTCTAGCTTGACATTTAGAAAAAGAAAGCAAACAATATAGCTACACTGCTTGATAAGCAGCAAAGTCAATAAAAATGTTAATGTATATGCTTCTTGATTGTAAAATAAGGATACAGTAGATCCTTCCACTATGAGTCAGCAATGGTTAAACCACCGATGCTCAGGCTCACTAACATTCAAGTGTTTTTTCAGGGAGACAGGCTCCTCTGCATTATCAATGTGGGGTCGAGCCACCCACACCCTCCAAATTTACATTATTAGTCTGTTCTTGATCACTGAAAAAAGTAACATATACCTCAATCTCTCATGAAAGCAGTGTCAGAGGGCATACAGCTGAACCTCTTAGCACAAGAAATCTGGACAAAAGTAACATATACCTCAATCTCTCATGAAAGCAGTGTCAGAGGGCATACAGCTGAACCTCTTAGCACAAGAAATCTGGACAAAGCCTAAAATAATGGTCTGGACAAAGCCTAAATAATGGGGTCAAAGCCTCAAAAACAGGGACAGGTTTTAAATATTGCTCTTATAAAGTGTACACTTAGAACGTTGCTAAAATAAAAGGGTTTGTAATAGCATGCATTTTCTGAAAGAAATGAAGTCTAATACACAAATGTATGTCACTATTTAATGAATTCAATCCTTACCGATTTGCCAGAATACCACAAATTGTATGACGTGAAAATCTGGATATTATGCAAAAATCTGGACAGTTGAGAGGTATGGTCCAAGGCCAGGTCTAAGTATTCAGCATATGCTGCTTAATATTCTGAAAGTCCGTTTTTTGTTTTTTTTTTGCTAGGTGAACTTAGGGAGAAAAATCAATCAAAAATGGCTTTGTCCATTCAAAAATGAGGCCTCACTCTACTCTGTTTTCTTAAAAGACATCCTGAGGTCTCCATTAGAGTACCTTGAAATAATCACTATTACTACAGATTGGCATAATAACAAATTCTGCTGCCCAAAGTATTATACTGTATGTATGAGACAAAGATTTGTGTATGGCTTTCAAAACCTTTCTTCCATACCTCTCAACCTGGAAATACAAAAATCTGGACAAGGCCCATGAAAAATAGGTACAAATATTTACGCTGATTAACATAAATTCTGCATACATAATTATGTAACCCCACCCACTCCAATGGAATTGTGGGATACCAACCTTCAAATGCAAACTGAAGAACAGACAACCAAAATATGGCACCAGAGACTCCTGCATCCATTCCAATGTCCCATTACCTGGCTATTTCGCCCCATTTACCATAAACACTAATGTGCATACTGCTTTACTTCTACGATGATTATTTGGATTTTATTTTTACATTTTATAGCACAATGCACAAACACTAATAGACATCTGCTAAACAAAGCAATACTGTCTCACAATAAAAATAGACATAGCATTAAAACTTCTCTGCCCTTAAAACTCACATTCATTGAAATAGCATTGAAACTCACACCACATCCAAAGAAAATGCATCTGGTAGCCAGTGTTGAATAATGATTCCCTCTGGGCTGTTTTCAAATCATAGGCCCTTTGCACACAAAACAAGAATGTGTTCTTTGATACACCTTCCTGGCTTTATTAAATTATATTTCTTGTATAATACAGCACACTTGTTAGAGTTCGAGAGCATTTTAAATTTATTGTTTGAATATTTTTCCAATAGGCAATGAAACAACATGCATGAACCAATAATGATAACACTGCCCAATTCAGAATGTTCCATCATAAACATCTACTTACACACACAGACACACAGGAGAAAAGGCATTGTTTGCTAAAGGATAATCTCATGCAACCAAGAAACAATCAACACTATTTTGTCACTAATTAGATGGACTTATACCATTTCACTGGTTCTAAGTCTGAAAAGTAAATCCTTGACATATAATTAAAGGTACAGGACTCTCACTGTTAAAAAAAATGTCTGTTACAGAAATCAAAACACATCAAATAATTTCTGATTTTCTGTGGTATGTAGAAAACTTAGAGAAAACATCAGTTAATGATCCAGCAATCTCTTATGCAACAATCAGAATAACTTTGCAAAGTATAAGCAACATTAGTGTGAAAGAAATAAAGTAACACGTTCCAGTGAGAAGAGATTTCCTTTATTTAAGCTTGCTGATCCTGTTTGAACTGCTCTGCATTACTCGATTTGCCATTCTTTTTTTTCCAGACTGAAACCTTATGACCATCCTTTTCATACTCCTTCCACATTCTAAAAGTTGTCATTAATTTTATCACTTGGAAAAACTATCTCTGTACTTCTCAGTTGTCATGCATTGACTGTATGCAGCATTCCTTCCTTTGTTAGCCACAGCTTTCATTTATATAATTGTGAGACCTACAATATAACAAGTGTCTTACTACTAAAAAAGCCATTAGATGTCTCAACTATGCTACATTAAAGAGGAACATCACTTAATATTACTATTCAAAACCATTCTGAATGCTCTGTTTGGCTTTATCACATTTTATGGCTTATTCCCCCAATGGTGAATCAAATTACATAAACCACTTAACCCCAAAAATACATGTTTTCCTGCCTAATGGATAAGTTACGTTAATTAATGAACATCACACTTTATTCTATGGCTCACTGAATATTTTACCAATTTTTGTCCAGAGATATTAACCTTAAAATATATTTTACCAATTTTTGTCCAGAGATATTAGCCTTAACATTTTACTGAAGCCAAGTTTTCAGTTTTCCTTGGGCTTACTGCATGGAACCTACACAGAATACATTCTGCAATACAAATACTTGTTTTCCTGTTTTTCATAAACAATTAATGAATCACTTTGAAAGTATCGAAGTCAGATACGTTAAAATGGTTTTAGATTTTTGTAACGCTAATGATAAATGTTTTATTTACCACTCAAAATTATTGTAATCAGCTGTGTAAGTATCGTTTTAATGGCCTTTTTGAAATAAAAGCTTTTCTTTTACTCTTCTTGTGTGCATGTGTGTGTCTATATATATATATATATATATATATATATATATATATATATGTATATATACATAGATAGATATGTAAATATATATATATATATATATATACACACACACACATATATATATATATATATATATATATATATATATATATATATATATGTATATATATATATATATATATATGATCAGCGGGGTATAGCAGGACATATCCTAAAAAAAAAAAAAAAAAACATGCCTAGTCTCACACACACATACCTCCTGGCAGCAGCATAATAACACACGCAGTACCTCCCACACTCCTTGCAGCACCAGCATAATAACGTAAAAGTATCTCCCGGACTCCTTGCAGCATAACGTACCTTCTCAGAAGCAGCAAAATACCTGCAGTAACTAAATAACGTACCTAGACTCCTTGCAGCGTACCTCCTGGACTGCTTGCAGCAGCAGCAAAATAGTGTACCCAGACTCCTTGCAGCGTACCTCCCGGACTCCTTGCAGCAGCAGCATAATAATGTACCCGGACTCCTTGCAGCAGCAGCAGCATAATAATGTAAACTTACCTCCTGGACTCCTTGCAGCATAACGTACCTTTTCAGAAGCAGCAAAATATCTGCAAAGCTTTCCTGCCTGGATTTCTATGGTACAGCAGCTGTACGCATGAGCTAGCTAGGCAGCTAGCTCAATTTAGACAGGCTGGCAGGCCGTTTCACGGAGTTGACATCATTGCGCACGTAATACCGTCAGCTCCGAAAGCTAGAACAACCAATTTAAAATAAACTGTCGGGAAATTCGGAAGCTAAGGGGTGCCACTCAAGAATTGTGGCACCCCATTGTTTGTACCCCAAAACTCAGTAAAAACCGAGTCATTCGGGACAGTCGGGAGGTATGCTTTCTTCTCTAGAATGCATCTCGGAGCATCTAGAAACCTCATGGCCTCTAGCCCCACCCCCAGACCCCCAGCTTAACACTGTTATTTCCACTGCAGTTATTACAGTTTAGTCTTGGTCAGTTAGGGTGTGCCGAAAATATGTAGGTGAAGACTGAATTTGTTTCTTTGATCATGGTTTTTGTTCAGTCAATCTTTGCATGAGAAGGTTATGTAAAAAACTGTAAAATGCATCTCACAGCATCTAGAAACCTCGTAGAAGGCCCCCAGACCCCCAAGCTTAATGCAGTTGTTCCACAACTGTCAAGAGTGCAGTCTTGCCTAAACAGAACATGTTGAATGTATGAACCACTCATGAATTAATAGCTGCATCAAGAAAAAGAACAATTAAGACAAATATGAGTAAAAGGAAGGAAAAAAGTAATCAGGGCAGTGGTGTGGGGTGCCATGAGCCCTTTTTGCTTAGGCTGCCAGTTTACCTAAGGCTGACCCTGTATGTCATTAACTTGTTTATGAAACTACAGAATTCTGTTTCATTTCTGATACCCACAAATAAGTGAGTCCAATTTGCTGATGACATTTTCTTTTTTACTTTTTTTGGTCTCCCTTGGTTATTCATATTACCATCCCAGCCTCCAGTGCCCCATATCCACATCAGGTCTACAGCTCATCTCATGCACCCCCCCCCGGGACTTGCTCCAGTATTACCGGTGCTGGTCTTGGATCCTAAGGGCATCCTATCTTTATTTGCCCTAACCACTTCCCTGCCCGACACCCTTCACTTTACATTTGAGGGCAACTCCCCACTTTGAATCATCAGTCCACTAATGGAGCATCAGTGACAAATACCGTCCCACCTCAGATGGGCACTCTTTTTCTGTCCCTTGCTCTCCATCAGTCTCTTGAGCCACTAATCAAACCCAAGTCAACTGGCCCATAGTCAGGGTTTTATTCCTCATTACCATTGGTGCGGCCTTTTTTCTACTGTTAATATAAAAAGAGGAATAAGCAGTGTCAATGACTCTTCTACACTTGTCCTAAGATTCTAAACCGATGTAAGTATATTAAGATAAAAGTGAATTAAATTAAATATATGGCAAATAAGGGATGTACACCACTTTCTCACAGCCTTTAATATAATTATTCTCAGCGATTATTATACCAGATATGCCATAAGTGTAAGGTGGAGTTTTGAAAGTAAAGGCCAGCTTTTAATTCCACATTTGACTAAAGATAAAATTACAGAAGATTTGAGTAAACTTTGGAGATTTCTTTTCCTTTTTTTGTTTGAAAAATCTTATATAAAACAACTTTAGACTGCTACAGGCACAACATGTTGTGATGCAGGTAAGACCCTCGGTGTTCAGGAGACTACAGTTTAGATAGTTATTCTTCTAGCTCTTCAATAGATTCCACTTATTCTTAGGGCACTTGCATAGATAAGGAACCCTGCAAGAAGCAGCATGCATGCATATGGTGGGTACCTGACAGTATCCCCACCTTCTACTGTGTGTTCTCAGTGCTTCCATTTCTAAGTTTATACCAGGTAAGAGCTATACTAGGACTGCAACATCAGATATGCTAAAGGACATAGTTCTATGGATGCAGTGTTCACTCATACGTAAGCATCCGCAAGAAATCATGGTATGGCTGACAAATATCAAATCAAAAGCACTACCCATTCTGAGGTGTAATGGGATGAAACCCTGGCTAGGCCGAGAAAACCACAGTCTGACTATAAGATCATGTGCTGGAACAGCAGAGTCAGACAGGCTGAAACTGACCTTTTTTGTGCTAGCTCATCTGTAATCATGGAAGTTACTGTCGGCCACTTTGCTACCACACAAAAAAGAAAAAAAGATTTGGGCACAGCCAGTAGGCATGACATGTTGAACAAAGTCACTTTCAGGTGCAGAGTGACAGAAAGACTGTCACATTCACAGGCAAATACCAATCACTTCAAACAAATCACCACGATTAAATTGTAGATTAAACGACAAAGTCTACATGTTCAAAGTTTTAGCTTAAGGTTAGTGGCAACAGATCTGTACAATTCATATGTAGTATAAACCTTAAGGAAAGATAAAAAATATAGGAAGTAACATGTTAAACCCAATAAATTAACACTAAAACTATGTCCTACTCTGGGATCCAATAAACATTAGACTGTTACTACTCAAAGGCTTACAAGAGAAATAAAACATGAACCAACCAAAGCTAATCTCTCAGGGACAATATTATAGTGCTAAAAAGTACAGTTGTGTACACTTACCATGAATGTAGATGTTCGAGCGTATTCACTGTTGCAGTCATTACATTTGGGTTATCCTGCTGGCAGGTTGCCCTCAGTCGGCCTGAATTCCAAAGTCTTGGGTCCTGCGTCGGTTGCTGTCGCCTCTTCCCTGACGTCAGGTCATCAGGGGTATAAAAGATGCAGCCGACACCATTTTATTCAGTTTTTCTTGCCCCAGATGTCAGGTGCCCCCAAAATGGTAGGCTAAATTATGTAAATAAAACATACATGTACCAAAATAAGCTTTACCTTCATCTATATGCAAATACACCACCTAGGTTGCATAGATTAGAGAAGTAAAGTTAAGTTCCAGCAAAAATAAGTAGGATGGCGGGTTGGTAACCTGGACTGCAACAGTGAATACACTCGAACATCTACATTTGTGGTAAGTGTACACAACTGTACTATGTTCTTCGTGTTTCACTGTTGCAGTCATTACATTTGGGTTGAGTCCCAAAGCTATGGTTGGGGGGCTGGAGCTAAACAGCATTAGGAGCGGCTATGAGGCCCTGCAGAACTGCAGTGGCAAAGCCTGCCCTGGATTTAGAGTAAAGAGGCATATTGTAATGTTTTGTAAAGGTATGCACTGAGCTCCAAGTAGCAGCCTCTAAAATGTCTTTGGTTGGTACTCCCCTGAGAAAGGCTGCAGAAGTGGCCGCAGCTCTGGTTGAATGTAGCCTAATGCCCTTAGGCACTGGTTTGGCATGGTGTGAGTAGCAGAAACGAATGCAGTGGCCTATCCACTTTGAAATAGTCTGCTTGGAGATGGCCTTTCCTTGTGATGCTGTGGCATATGCCACTAGTAATTGTTCTGTCCTTCTGAAGACTTTAGTTTTGTCCAAGTAAAATCTAAGTTGTCCGTGTACGTCCAAAGAATGCAGAATTTTCTCCCCCTTGTTCTGTGCATTTGGATAAAAAGTCGGCAAATGAATTGTTTGGTTAAGGGCTACAATGGATACCATCTTAGGCATAAATGTAGGGTTTGTTCTCAGAGAGACCCTGTCTGGATAAAAAATAATATAGGGTTCCACAGCCATGACAGCCTGTAGCTCTGAAACTCATCTTGCTGAAGTTATTGCTAGGAGCAGAGCTGTTTTCCAAGATAAGAACTTTATATCCGCAGTAGCCGCTGGCTCAAAAGGAGGTAAGGTGAGTTTTTCCAAGACATAATTGAGGTCCCATGCAGGTATTGGCGTTCTCCCTTGGAGGCCTTAAGTTTTTGGCTCCTCTGAGGTACTGCCTTAATAAAGGATGAGAAAAGAGTGGTGGCTCTGTATTGTAATGAGATAAAATGGCAGAGGCATGGATTTTAATTGATGAAAAAGATAGGCCTTTGTCCAGCATCTCAGTTAAGTATTGCAAAATCTGAGGAATATTTGGGATAGCTGTATCAGTTCCTTGAGCTTGGTTCCAAGTGCAAAATCTCTTCCATTTCCCAGAATACGATTTTCTAGTACTAGGCCTTCTGGCTTCTAAAATGACATCCATCACAGCTTTACTGAGAGGCGTGGTTTGTATGGCTACATTATCCGCCATGCTGCCAGGTTTAGGGTCCTGAGTTGGCTGTGCATAATCTGATTGTTTTGCTGGGACAGTAGATGAGGTATTTGAGGTAAGGTCCAGGCTGGGCATTGGGACAAGTTTCTTAAGATCGGATACCAGTACTAGCGTGGCCAGTCTGGGGCAATCAGAATCATTTTTGGTTTCTCCTGCCTGACCTTTAGGAGTACCTTGGGGAGGAGAGGCAGTGGAGGAAAGGCATACACTGACAGGTTTTTCCAGTTGAACGATAAGGCGTCCACTTTCCAAGCTTGTCTGTGATAAGTCCTTGTGCAGAATCTTTTTAGTTGATTGTTTTGAAGGAAGGCAAATAGATCTATGTCCGGGCGTCCCCATTTCTTTGTTATCATGCTGAAGACTTGTGGATCCAGGTGCCACTCGTGGGGATCCATGAGGTTTCTACTTAGTTCATCTGCCAGAGTATTTTCCTTTCCTGGCAGGAATTGTGCCTGCAGATTAACTTGGTAAGTCAATGCTGTGTCCCATAAAGCCATGGCTAGTCTGCACAGGGGATAAGAATGAGTGCCCCCCCTGCTTGCTTATGTACCACATGACCGTGGTGTTGTCTGTCTTTATCAGTAGTTGTCCCAGATGAAGCAGGACCTTGAAGGCTGTCAAGGCATTTTGAACAGCTAATATCTCTTTTTGAGTGATATGTGGATGCTTTTAGTTTGTGGACCAGGTGCCCTGAATGCCTCTTCCTGTCAAGTGTGCCCCCCAGGCATAATCTAATGCATCCGTCGTTAGGCTCTGCCTGGCTGGGGGTAGTGAGAATGGCTGTCCCTTGTTTTGGTGACAAGCCTTTGTCCACCATCGAAACTCCTGTTGCTGGCAGGGAATTAGAGTAATCATAGTTTCCAGACTGTGGCAGTGTTGTGTCCAGACACTTTTTAGGTACCATTGAATTTTCCTCATATGCAGTCTGGCATATGGAATTAGTAAGATGCATGATGCCATGAAGCCCAAAGCCTGCAGAATTTTTCTTGCAGATAACTGGGCCTTTGTTGCCATTTCCTTGAAATAGGTAGTCGGTTGCCTTTGTTTGTCCAGAGTGAGATAAGCCATCTGGGCAGTTGCATTTAAGCTTGCACCCAGGAATATTATCTCTTGTGAGGGTACTAGTTTTGATTTCTTTTTGTTGACTGTGTACCCTAGGCATGTTAAAAGTATCACAAACGTCAGATGCTGTAGTAGAATGTCCTTGTTCTCTGCTTGTATGAGGCAGTCATCCAAGTAAGGATATATTTGTCTTCCTCTTTGTCTGCACTAAGCAATTACTGGTGCCAGGCACTTTGTGAAGACCCTGGGCACAGTAGATTAGCCAAAGGGCAGTGCAGAGAATTGGTAATGCTTTGAGCTAGCCTTGAATCTGAGGTATCTTCTGCATGATTGTCTGATTGGGACATGCAGGTATGCCTCTTTTAGGTCTAAAGTCACGAGCCAAGCCTTGCTGCCCAGCATGGGCAGAAGCTGCTGTAAGGTTGACATTTTGAATTTTGGTATATCCAGGAAAGTGTTTAGAATAGATAGGTCCAGTATTGGTCTCCATGCTTTGTCCTTTCTGGGTACCAAGAACAGTCTTGAATTAAATCCTTGTCCCTGCTCTTGCTGTGGCACTTGTTGAATAGCCCTCATGTCCATGAGAGCTGCGACTTGCTTTTGAGCCTCTGCCCATTGATTTTTTGGCAGGTCTGGCCAACTGTTTGTCCTTTTCAGGGTATGGAAATTAAACTTGTAGCCTTGTGACACTATGTCTAGAACCCATTTGTCCTGGGTTATAATGTGCCAATTTTGAGAAAAAAGTGCTAGTTTTCCCCCTAAGGGTGCTGCCAGAAGATAAATGCTTGGAGCAGGCAGGGGGAAGTCATTGGAACTGTTTCCTGTATGGTTGTGATTTGTCTTCTCCACCTTTGGAGGTAGAAGCACCCCACTGCTTAGACCAGTAGGAACCTTGCGGCTGTGATCTGCCTCTAGGGCATCTGGATCTGCCCCTTTGAGGTCTGTCTGAGACTGGAAAGGACCAATTCTTTGTAGGCCAGTGTCTGCTAAATCTAGGTGGCTGTACCTGTAAGAAATCCTTGAATGTTTGCATAGATTTAGTTTTGTCCTCCATTTTCTTTAACACCTCTTCTGCCTTAACACCAAACAAGGTATCATGTTGTAATGGAGCATCTAATAATTTTGCTTTAACATGGTCTGGCAGATTTTGCTCCTTTAACCAAGCATGCCTCCTAATGACAGAACCCGTAACAGCGGCCCTGCAGGAGGCCTCCAGAGAATCAAACCCACATTGCAAAGTATGTTTTCCAACTTGTTCAGCTGCATGCAATAAATCCTGCATTCTTTGTTTTCTGCACATACAGCATTTGCCATCATTTTCTGTTTAAGCAGTGTCATGATATATTGCTGATATTTGAGCATATGAAACTGGCAATTTAAGGCCCTTACAGCCAAAGTAGCAGATGTGTAAATCTTTTCTCCCCATCTATCCAGTGCCCTAGAATCCCTGTCAGAGGGGGTAGGTTTTTTGCAGTAGAAGCCTTGACCTCTTTGGGACCCTGAGAAATAGTTTCTGGGTCTGCAGTAGGGTTTTTGAAAAGGAATTTATGAGAGTCAGGGACCCTGTAGTATCTGTCCGGCTTAACAGGAGCTGGAGGTAAAGAGTCAGGGGTCAGACTAGACTCCGAGAACACATCATCTACAATGTCTGACACAGGTGGAATAGCCAGAGGCCTGTGTTGAGGAAGTAAAAGGAAGTCTCTGAGCCTTTTCTTAGATTCTGAAAAATCTTGGCTCTCCCAGTGGAAGTGCTCCCTCATGGTATGCAAGGTTTCCCCAAAAGAGTAGTGCTCAGGAGGAGAAGCTGAAGGAATTGATTCCTCAGCATCAGAATCCTCATAGGGGGGAAGAGAGTATTCCTGATCAGAAGAGGAATCAGAAGAAATGGAAACCTGATCTGAAGATTCATAGTCTGTCTCTTGCCTAGACCTCTTATCAGGAGGGGGATGGGAACCCCTGATCAAGGTAATTAAGTCTTCGGCCATTTTGAGCATCTGTTTTTTTGGGCATGGAGGCCTGTCCTTGTGGCTGGTGAACTTGTTTCTTTGCCTTTAAAGGTGTTTTAGTCTTTGTAGTCAGTTTAATATATAATTGTTTAGGTCTGAATACACCCTCAGAAGCCGATGCCTGCTCAGCGGCTCCGGACCCATCTGAGGGAATAATCTCCGAGGCTCCAATACCTTGAGTTTCCAGCGGCCTGGCCGACTCCACGTGGGAGTCGGTAGCAGCCTGCGACTCTAAAGTAGCGGGCGTCAGGGGCTGTGAAAGCGCCTCACTGAGAACCGGCGAACCAGCGACTTGCTTAGGAGAAGCTTTGTCGTTGGTTTTGGACCTCGGTTGCCTGTCTTTTTTCTTTATCTTTGCGTTTTTTGTGAACTCCGGTAGTCAGATGGCTATCCGATGACACTGTATAATTAAATCTTCACCCAAAATAGCTTAATGCAAAATCGTACCGACGCTTAATAGTGCGTTGGTTAAATCTAGCACAAAACCGACAACTAGAAACGTCGTGGTCAGGGCCTAGGCAAGGAATACAGTAAGAATGAAAGTCCTTATGAGGTATTTGCTTCCCACAAGAAATACAATTAACTTTTTCTGACATTGGTCTGGAGCAATAAAAAAATTTCCCCAACGAGGTACTTAGCTTTTAATGAAGACTTCGGATCTGAAACTCAAACACGAAAATCTCAGGAGTCGGCTGACCGGCACTTGCGAACTGCTTCTGCTTCGGGCACCGTGTGGCAAGAAAGACTGAATAAAAAGGTGTCGGCTGCATCTTTTATACCCCTGACGACCTGACGTCGGGGAAGAGGCGACAGCAACCAACACAGGACCCAAGACTTTGGAATTCAGGCCGACTGAGGGCAACCTGCCAGCAGGATAACCCAAATGTAATGACTGCAACAGTGAAACACGAAGAACATCGTCTGCAGTGTTGAAAGCCTCTAAATTACACAAAACTCTAAAAGCTGAAGAAAGGCTGGTCTAGCAAGGGTTAAGCCATCTGTCATTCTCCCTAACTACCATGAACAATAGAACATCTACCCTACCTGGAATTCAATTCACTGGATTAAATGTGATGGGGTTCTTATGCACATCACGATATTTCATCTGCATTTTACACACTGATCCTCATATCCACAACCTCATTAGAAAGAGCTGCTTCCTGAGCTTTCTTCATACCATATGTTCCACCTCAATCCAAATTGTCAATTGGATCCGACTTATTTTCCAATGTTCAGTGTTCAAAATGCTCAAACTCAAAGCCTTCTATAGGTCTTCAAAGAGTTTAGAATCGTAAACTTGTGTACCCAGTCAGCAGTCCAAACCCCTAAAAGGCACACAAATTGTCTAATCTTCTAACTCTGAAACGTAAATCATTTAACAACTGTGATCTACTGTGGAACAGTCCCATTTGTTGGTTAGTTTTAACCCAACGTACCTCTTATGTTTGTTCCTAGTTTCGGGTGCATGTATTATTTCAATATACAGTTGTGTCCCATTTACCATAACTGCTGTTTGAGTAGATCAGCATTGTAGTTCTCATTCTTGGGTCTTGCTGCAACGTGAAAGCCTGCAACTGGCCTGATTTCTACAGTCTTTGCATCATCCCTAGCCAGCAGACATCCAAGGCCCAATGTCTGGACATACGGTATAAGAAGGGAGTCATCTTCAAGTCTTTCTAAGCAGAGAACAAGGAGTCTGATGCCTGAGCACAGCACGTCCTCCCCAGTTGTCTGAATTTGAGTGCATAAAAGGAAGACAGAAGGAGGCATAGAGGGAATGATGGTGATAATGTAATTATCTGCAAGAGACTCGCCTCCCACTTGCACCCGGCAAAAAGGAGAGAAGGGACAGCAGACATAAGGGCCAGAGGACAAGTGTTTACTGCAACACTGATCTACTCAAATATCTACAATTATGGTACATGGAACACAAATCTGCTATGCTGTCCATAGTCAACATTGTAGCACTGATTCTTGGGAGGACTCCTAAAGCTACCTGTTGAGTGGTAGGCAATCTGCTGACCTCTAAGAAATAAGATTTTCCAGGATGGCAGATGCAAACCCTGCTCTAGTCCTGGAGACAATTCCTAGATAGTAATATTTTGTAAAAGGGTTCACAAAGTTCCAAGTGGAAGCGTCTATGATAGCCTGGGTAGGAAGGCCATGGTAGTTATCCCATCCTTCATGAAAAACTTTGATATGACCACATGGTAAGTGTAACAGAAGCTAATGCAACTTGCTATCCATTTAGATATGGTTTGTTTGGAGACAGGTTTGCCCTATTTCCTCTCTGTAAAAGCCACCAGCAATTGCTCCACTCTATTTGGAGTTTTTGTCCTGCCTAGGTAGCATCTGATTTGCAAGGATTTGTTCTGCTTGGTTCTGTGGATGTGGGAAGAAAATGGGCAGGTGTATAGCTAGGTTTAGAGAATGTTCTGATACCATCTTACATATGAAGGATGTATTAGTTCTAGTGTTACCTCATCCCTAAGAAAGACAGTGAAATGTTCTTAACACATGACTGCTTGCGGCTCTGAGACCCTCATTACTGAGGTGACAGCTATAAGTAAGGTGGTCTTCCAAAAGAGCATCTTTAGTGGAGCAGAAGCCTCTTGCTCAAAATGAGGAAATGTGATTTTTTTTTTCTAGCACATAATTTAGACCCCAGTCAGGAATTGGGTTCCTTCTAGATGGTCTCAACTGGATGACCCACTTAAGGAAAAGTTTCATGTGGAGGCTATGAGTATATAGCAGGAGAATGGTGCGGGCAAACTGAGATGGCAAAGGCATGTACCCTTATACTGGGGTAGTAAAGGTTATGTGTAAACAGGCCTGAAAGGTATGTCAGGACTGAGTTAACGTCTGCTTGAAAAGGGTTGATATTTTTGCTGTGACACCAGATTGATAACCTCTTCCATTGAGATAGGTATGATTTTTTAGTAGTGGGACTCCTTGTCTCCATTAGAATGGATAGTACTTCATTGGGATAACTTGACATTTTCTGGTGTCAAAACACAATCCTCCAGGCTGTTAATTTGAGTGTGCCCAAGTGCAGCTGGAATACTGCTCCCCTTGGTTTGGCCATGGTCTATCTCCTGTGGGAGAGTGTGGAATCTCCCTTCACTGAGGGACAAGAGAATGGAGAAAAGTAAAGTTGTGTACACTTACCATAAATGTAGATGTTAGAGTGTATTCTTTGTTGCAGTCATCACATTTGGGTTATCTCTGCCAGCGTAGCCCTCAGTCAGCCCAAATACCAGAGACTTAGTATTTCTGCGTCAGTTGCTGTCACTTGAGGACTGATGTCAGGTCGTCAGTAGTATAAAATAAGGCAGCTGACGCCATTACATCAGTTTTTCTTGCCCTGTCAGGAGCCCCCAAGTGGGAGCCAGTATATGGTGGAAGAACCCCACCAGTAGAAAAGTAAATACCAAAAAGTTCCTTGTAATAAGACAGAGAGAGAGGGAGAGAGAGAGAGAGAGAGGAAAGGGAATGGAGGGAGGGAAACCAGAACTGCAACAGTGAATACACTCGAACATCTACATTTATGGTAAGTGTACACAACTGTACTATGTTCTTCACTGTTGCAGTCATCACATTTGGGTAGATTCCCAAAGCTGAGGAAATGGGTGGAGGCAGTCAAGGAAGCTAGGGGCTGGCTTGGATGCCCTGCAAGACTGCAGTGGCAAAGCCTGCCCTGGATTTAGAGAAGACAAGCAGATGGTAATGCTTGGTGAAGGTCTGATCATATGTCCATGTTGCAGCCTCCAGGATGTCCCTGGTGGGGACTCCTCTGAGGAAAGTTGTAGAGGTGGAGGTTGCTCTGGTAGAGTGGGTTCTGACCCCCTTACTGGGAGGTTTCCCATGTTGTTTGTATCAGAAATGGATGCAGTGTGCTATCCATTTGGAAATGGTTTGTTTGGATATGGCTTTGCCCTCTGCTCCTGCAGCAAAGCTGACTAACAACTGATCAGTCTTTCTGAATGATTTAGTCCTGTCTAGATAGAATCTGAGCTGTCTGTGCACATCTAGAGAGTGCAGTATTCTTTCCCCCTTGTTTTGTGGGATAGGGAAAAATGTGGGCAAATTAATTGATTGGTTGTGAGCCACAATGGACACCACTTTTGGCATGAAGGATGGGTTAGTCCTGAGCGAGACCCTGTCTGCATGGAAAATTATGAAGGGCTCTACATCCATTAGTGCTTGTAGCTCGGATACTTTTCTTGCAGAAGTGATGGCCTGAAGCAAGGCTGTCTTCCATGAGAGAAACTTTAATTCTGCTGAAGCTGCTGGTTCAAAGGGGGGCAGGTTGAGTTTCTCTAACACAAAGTTTAAGTCCCAAGTTGGGGTAAGTGCTATTCTGGGTGGCCTCAAGTTGCTAGCCCCTCTGAGGAACTGTTTGATGAGAGGGTGTGAGAAAATAGGTTGCTCAGTGCTGAAATGAGCACAGATGGCAAAGGCATGAATTTTAATAGAGGAAAAGGATAGACCACTGTGTAGTAGGTCAGTTAAATAATCCAGGATGAGAGGTAGGGAGGGCTGTGCCGTATCAGCTCCCTTAGCCTGGATCCAGGTGCAGAACCTTTTCCATTTGTCAGCATAAGACCTTCTAGTGCTAGGGCATCTGGCCTCACATATAACATCTAGAACCTGTTTACTGAGATTGGCAGCTTGTACAGTGGCCAGAGAATAAGCCAGGCTGCCAAACTGAGGTTCTGCAATTGAGGATGCATGATTTCTCCTTCCCTCCAGGTCAGAGTGTTGGGATCTGAGGGAGATGCCATGGTGGCAGAGGGGACAGGCTGCGCAGCAGTGGGTACCAGTGCTGGTGTGGCCAGTCTGGGGCAATGAGGATTTCCCTTGGTTTTTCCTCCTTTATTTTGAGCAATACCCTGTAATGAGAGGTAGTGGAGGAAATGCATAGACTGAGAGGTTGACCCACTGGAAAGATAGAGCATCCACTTTCCAAACCCTGCAGTGAGGCTCCCTGGTGCAGAACTTGCTGAGCTGATGGTTGGAGTGGGAAGCAAAGAGGTCTACCTTCGGGGTGCCCCTTTCCTGAGTTATAAGGGTGAAGGCTCTTTGGTTTAGCTGCCACTCATGTGGGCCCAGAAGATTGCTGCTTAAGTTGTCTGCCAGAGAGTTTAGAGAGCCTTGCAGGAATTGTGCTAACAGGTGTAGTTGCATGGCTGAGGCTGTGTGCCAAAGAGTCATGGCCAGCCTGCATAGAGGGTAGGAGTGAGTCATTCCCTGCTTGTTGATGTACCACATCACAGTGGTGTTGTCTGTTTTGATCAGGAGAACCTCTGGAGAGAGAAGGAGTTTGAAAGCTATCAAGGTGTGCTGCACAGCCATCATCTCTTTTTGAATGATGTGCAGGGGGATTTGCTGTGGGCTCCATTGGCCATGTATGCACCTGCCATCCAGGTGTGCACCCCAAGCATAGTCTGATGCATCTGTGGTGAGGGCCTGGGTGGTGGGGAGTGGGAAGAAGGGCAGTCCCTTGTTGTGGAAGCATGCTGTTGCCCACCAAAGAAATTCCTTTCTGAGGCAAGGAATTAATAGGTAGAAATGTTTGCAGGTCTTGAGAGTGTTGACACCAAAGGCTCTATAGGTACCACTGAAGTTTCCTCATATGCAGTCTGGCATATGGAATGAGGAGTATGCAAGATGCCATGAACCCCAGAACTTACAGTATTTTCCTTGCAGAAAGCTGAGGCCTGGTGGCCAGTTGAGAGAATAGGCTGTCAGGAAAATTTGTTTCTCTGGTGTAAGATATGCCATCTGGGATGCTGTGTCCAGACTTGCTCCCAGAAAGATTATCCTTTAGGTGGGCACCTGTTTTGATTTCTTTTCATTGACTGTGTACCCTAGGGAGGTTAGTAGGGTCTTTACAAAGGCCAAGTGCTTGAGCAGCTTTTCCTAGCTGTCTGCCTGAATAAGGCAGTCATCTAAGTACAAGTATATTTGAATATTTTTTGTCTGCACAAGGCAATGGCCGGAGCCAGACATTTTGTGAAAATTCTTGGAGCAGTAGATAAGCCAAAGGGAAGCGCAGACAACTGAAAGTGTTGAGATCATGCCCTGATGCGGAGATATTTCCTGCATGATTCCCTGATAGGAATGTGGAGGTAGGCCTCTTTTAGATCTATGGTGGCTAGCCAAACGTCCTTGGACAGCATGGGTAGCAGCTGCTGGAGGGTGAGCATTTTGAATTTTGGAATCACCAGGAAGGTGTTCAAAATTGATAGATCGAGGATGGGGCACCAGGTGCCCTCTTTGCTGGGCACCAGAAAAAGTCTGGAGTAGAAGCCTTGGCGTATCTGTTTTGCAGGAATGTGCTCTACTGCCCTCAATGAGAGCAGGGAATGGATTTGCTTTTGAACCTCTGCCCACTGATTTGGTGGTAGATCTGGGAACTCTTCTGGGGTTGGAAGGGTGTAGAAGGAGAATTTGTAACCCTGAGACACAATGTTCAGAACCCATTGGTCCTTGGTAATGGTGGCTCACGTGCTTGAGTGAAAGGAGAGCTTTCCTCCTGGGGAAAGTGGAGGTGGGCAGAGGGGAGGTCGGGACAAGGTGAGTTACTGTGAGCTCTTACCATAAGGGGGTGGCTTAGAACTTCCTGGTTTTGAGGTAGAGGTAGTCCACTGCTTAGATCTCTGCATTCCCTGGGGCTGCTGTCTGGGGGGGGTCTGTTTCCACTGGGCCTGTCTACTCGGAGCAGGAAAGGACAAGTGCTTGGATGAACAATCCCTGCTGAACCTAGGGGGCTGGACCTGTCAGAAATCTTTAACTATTTGCATAGATTTTGCTTTTTCTTCCATCTTTTTTAAGACCTCTTCTGCCTTAGTGCCAAATAAGCTATCTTTGTGCAAGGAGGCATCCAACAATTTAGATTTTACATGGTCTGCCAGGGGTTGTTCCTTAAGCCATGCATGTCTTCTAATGACAGATCCAGTGACTGCTGCCCTGCAAGAAGCTTCTTGGGCATCAAAACCACACTGCAAAGTGTGTTTAGTTACTTGACTTGCAGAATGCATTAAGTCTTGTAAATCTTTAGATTCTGCCCAAGCAGGAAAGGAAGACATTTTTTGTTTAAGGAGTTCCAAGTTATGTTGCTGATATTTAAGCATATGGAACTGACAATTAAGTGACCTGATAGCAAGAGTAGCTGAGTTGTACACTTTTTTACCCCATCTGTCCAATGCTCTGGAATCCCTGTCTGAGGGGATGGGATTCTTAGCAGAGGTTGCTTTAATCACTTTTGGCCCTTGAGAAATGACCTCAGGGTCAGCTGTTGAGATTTTTAAAAAAATATCTGTGCAAGTCCGGGAATCTGTAGTACCTGTCTGATTTTCTGGGAGCAAGAGGTAGGGCATCAGGAGTCAAGCTGGATTCAAGGAAAACATCATCCACCACATCCAGGACTGGGGGGATGGCCAAGGGTCTGTGTTGTGGAAGATCTATGAATTCCCTGAGTCTGTTTTTAGACTGAGGGTAGTCCTGACTCTCCCATTGGAAATGCTCCCTTAAAGTATGCAGGGTTTCCTCAAAGGAAAAATCCTCTGGGGGAGAGGCTGAAGAAATGGATTCCTCTGCACCAGAATGAAGTGGAGAGGGTTTACATGTCTTCGTAGTCAGATGCATCAGATCCATCTGACTTTTGTTCAGACAAGACTACTGGGGACAGATCTCTTTTCCTTTTTGAGGGGGTGGCTTGACTTCCCCTGATCAGCATGTTAAAGTCTTCTGTCATTTTAAGCATTTGAGACTGAGGCAAGGAAGCTGGTGCCTGAGAGTGGGTAGTCAGTTTCTTGGGTATGGTTCGAATCCTGGGCCTAAGGAACTTAACGGCAGTCGTGAAAGAAGACATCGGTTTGTGTTGAGATTTGGTAGTGCGAAGGGCATCCTCGAAAGCTGGTGCCTGTTCAGCGGCTCCTGACCCATCCAAGGTAGAGATGACTGCAGGATCCTTAGACGAGGAAAAGTTTTGCTGCATACCAGACTCTGAAAGGGTCTCAGTAGCGGCCTCCTAATCAACTGAAGTGGGTATCAGAGGCTGTGAAAGCGCCTGAGTACCGGAGAACTGACTAGCTTAATGGAAGCGTCGTCGGTAGGTTTGGACCTGTGCGGTTTGTCTCTGTCTTTATCTTTATGTTTTTTTTGGAAGATCTGCTGTCGGATGGCTTACCAAAGCCATATCAGAATTCAAGGACCGTAAACGAAAATATCTGGCTACAATAAGGGCCCGGCGATGGATAGTTCTGGAGTTGAATAAAGCACAGAAGCGACAAAGTACAGTTGTGTACACTTACCATAAATGCAGATGTTACGAGTGTATTCACTGTTGCATTCATTACATTAGGGTAATCTGCTGGCAGGTTGCCCTCAGTCGGCCTGAATTCCAAAGTCTTGGGTCCTGCTTCGGTTGCTGTCTTTGTAAAAGTGTGAACAGAACTCCAAGTAGCAGCCTCTAGAATATTTTTGGTTGGTACTCCTCTGAGAAAGGCTGCTGAAGTAGCTGCAGCTCTGGTGGAATGAGACCTAATGCCCTTGGGCACAGGTTTACCATGGTGTAAGTAGCAGAAACAGATGCAGTGGCTTATCCACTTTGAAATTGTCTGCTTTGAAATAGCCTTTCCTTCTGATCCTGCAGCATATGACACTAGTAATTGCTCAGTTTTTCTTAGAGCTTTAGTTCTGCTCAAGTAGAATCTTAGCTGTCTGTGTATGTCCAAGGAATGCAGAATTCACTCCCCTTTGTTCTGCGGATTTGGATAAAAAGTTGGCAGATGAATTGTTTCGTTAAGAGCCACACTGGAAACCACCTTAGGCATAAAAGTAGGATTTGTCCTCAGAGACACCCTGTCTGGGTAAAATATGGTAAAATGCTCTACAGGCCATGAGGGCCTGTAGCTCTGAAACTCTTCATGCTGAAGTAATTGTTAGTAGCAGAGCTGTCTTCCATGATAAGAACTTTAGATCAGCGGTAGCAGCTGGTTCAAATGGAGGCAGGGTGAGCTTTTCCAACACATAATTGAGGTCCCATGCAGGTAATGGTGATCTTGTAGGAGGCCTTAAATTTTTGGCTCCTCTAAGATACTGCTTTAGTAAAGGGTGAGAAAAGATTGGTGGCTCTGTATTGTAATGAGCCGAAATGGAAGAGGCATGGATCTTGACAGATGAGAAAGATAGGCCTTTGTCAAGCATCTCAGTTAAGTATTGTAATATCTGAGGAATATGTGGTTCTGCTGTATCAGTTCCTTGTGCTTGATTCCAACCACAGAATCTCTTCCATTTGTCAGCATAAGATTTTCTAGTACTAGGCCTTCTGGCTTCCAAAATGACATCCATCACAGCTTTACTGAGAGGTGTGGTTTGTATGGCTACATTATCCGCCATGCTGCCAAGTTTAGGGTCCTGAGTTGGCTGTGCATAATCTGATTGTTTTACTGGCACAGTAGATGAGGTATTTGAGGTAAGGTCCAGGCTGGGCATTGGGACAAGTTTCTTAAGATCAGATACCAGTACTAGCGTGGCCAGTCTGGGGCAATCAGAATCACTTTTGCTGCCAGGTTCAGGGCCTGTAGTTGATTGTGCAGGATCTGACTGTTTTGCTGGAACAGTAGTTGTGTTCTTTGAGGCAAGGTCGACGCTGGGTATTCAGACAAGTTCCTTAGGATTGGGTACCAGTATTGTCAGGGCCAGTCCGGGGCAATTAATATTATTTTGGCTTCTCGTCTGACTTTTAGGAGGACCTTGGGTAGAAGAGGCAGAGGAGGAAAGGCGTAAACTGATAGGTTTTTCCAACTGAAGGATAGGGCGCCTACTTTCCATGCTTGTCTGTGATAAGTCCTTGTGCAGAATCTTTTCAATTGATAATTTTGAGGAGAGGCAAATAGATCTATGTCTGGGCTCCCCCATTTCTCTGTTATCATGCTGAAGACTTGTGGATTTAGTTTCCACATGTGAGGATCCATAAATTGTCTGCCAGGGTGTTTTGTTTTCCTGGCAGGAATTGAGCTTGAAGATGTATTTGGCAGGTCAACACTGTGTCCCACAGTGCCATGGCTAATCTGCAAAGGGGGTAGGAGTGTGTGCCCCCTTGCTTGTTTATATACCACATGACTGTGGTGTTGTCCGTCTTTATCAGTAGTTGTCCTGGATGAAGTAAGTCCTTGAAGTCTGTTAGGGCATTTTGAACAGCTAGCATCTCTTTCTGGTTGACATGTAGATGCATTTGTTTTGGTGCCCATATGCCCTGAATGCATCTTCCTGCCATGTGGGCCCCCCAGGCATAATCTGATGCATCTGTTGTTAGGTTTGGCTGGCGGGGGCTAGAGTGAAGGGCCATCCCATGTTTTGGTGACAGGCCTTTGCCCACCACAGAAACTCCTGTTGCAGGCAGGGAATGAGAGGAATCATTGTTTCCAGACTGTGTGAATGTTGACTCCATAAACTTTTTAGATACCATTGAAGTTTCCTCATATGCAGTCTTGCATATGGAATTAGCAGGATGCCATGAAGCCCAGAGCCTGCAGAATCTGTCCTGCAGAAGACTGGGTTTTTGTTGCCATCAGTTTGAAGTAAGTAGTCAGTTGCCTTTGTTTGTCTGGTGTGAGGTAAGCCATCTGGGCAGTTGTATTCAAGCTTGCACCCAGGAATGTTATCTTTTGAGAGGGTACCAGTTGTGATTTATTTTCGTTTATAGTGTACCCTAGGCATGTTAGAAGCCTTTTCACAAATGCTAGTTGTTGTAGAAGAGTGCCCTTGTTGTCTGCTTGAATGAGACAGTCGTCCAAGTAAGGATATATATGTATACTTCTTTGTCTGCAAAATGCAATTACTGGTGCCAGGCACTTTGTAAAGACCCTGGACGCAGTAGATAAGCCAAAGGGCAGTGCAGAGAATTGGTAATGCATTAAGCCAGTCTTGAATCTGAGGTATCTTCTGCACAACTGTCTTATTGGGACATGCAGGTATGCCTCTTTTAGGTCTAAAGTCACCAGCCAAGCATTCTTGCCCAGCATGGGCAGCAGCTGCTGCAAAGTGAGCATTTTGAATTTTGGAATGTCCAGGTATGTGTTCAAAATCGATAAATCCAGTATTGGCTGCTAGGCCTTGTCCTTTCTGGGTACCAAGAACAGTCGAGTAAAAACCTCGTCCTTTTTCCTGTTCTGGTACTGTTTGAATGGCCCCCATATCCATGACGGACGTAACCTGTTTCTGTGCCTCTGCCCATTGATTGTTTGGCAGATCTGGAAAACCATTTGTCATTAGCAGAGTGTGGAAATGGAATCTGTATCCCTGTGATACGATGTTTAGTACCCACTTGTCCTGGGTTATTAACTGCCATATTTGAGCAAAAAGTGCTAATTTTTCCCTATGGGCGCTGCCAAAAGATAAGTGCTTGGTGTAAGCAGAGGGAAGTCATTGGGATTGCTTTCTGTAGGTTTGCGCTTTATCTCCTCCAGATTTGGAGGTGGATGCGCCCCATTGCTTTGACCTGTAAGAGTCTTGCGCCTGGTATCTGGAACCCATAGGGCATCTGGATTTGAGCTCTGTCTGACACAGGAAAGGACCAATTTTTTTGTAGGCCAGTGTCTACTGAATCTGGGTGGCTGCACTTGTAAGAAGTCTTTAACAGTTTGCATAGACTTAGCTTTGTCTTTCATTTTCTTTACAACCTCTTCTGCCTTAATACCAAACAGAGAATCATGCTGTAAAGGTGCATCTAGCAATTTAACTTTAACATGGTCAAGCAAATTTTGCTCCTGTAACCAGGCATGCCTCCTAATCACAGATGCAGTAACTGCGGCCCTGCAGGAGGCCTCTAAAGAATCAAAACCACATTGCAAAGTATGCTTTCCAACTTGTTCAGCTGCATGCAATAATTCCTGCAATTCTTTACTTTCTGCACATTCTGAAATCAACATCATTTTCTGTTTCAGCAATCCCATAACATGTTGTTGGTATTTAAGCATATGAAATTAACAGTTTAAGGCCCTGATTGCCAAGGTTGCAGATGTATAAACCTTTTTTCCCATCTGTCCAGTGCCCTTGAATCCCTGTCAGAGGGGGTAGGGTTTTTTGCTGTTGAAGCCTTAACTCCCTTTGGACCCTGTGAAATAGTTTCAGGATCAGCAGCAGGATTTCTAAATAAAAATGTATGTGAGTTAGGGACCCTGCAATATCTGTCAGGCTTACTGGGAAGCCGGAGGTAAGGAGTCAGGGGTAAAGCTTGACTCCGAAAACACGTCATCCACAATGTCTAAAACAGGGGGAATGGTGAAAGGCTTGTGCTGAGCGAGAAGGAAATCCCTGAGCCTCTTTTTTGATTCTGAGAAGTCTTGACTCTCCCAGTGAAAATGCTCCCTCAAAGTATGTAAGGTTTCTCCAAATGAATAATCCTCAGGAGGAGATGCAGATGGAATAGACTCCTCAGCATCAGAATCCTCACAGGGAGGAACAGATAATTCCTGATCAGAAGAGGAATCAGAAGAAATAGAAACCTGATCTGAAGATTCATAATCAGTGTCTTGCCTAGGCCTCTTATCTGGAGGGGGATGGGTACCCGTGATCATGGTAATAAGGTCTTCAGCCATTTTGATCATCTGTTTTTTAGGCATGGGGGCCTGTGCACATGGCTCATGCGTCGGTTTTTTAGTTTTAGAAGTTGCTTTTGTCTTTGGTTTTGTAGCTGTCGTCGGTTTGATGTATAAATGTTGAGGTCTGTATACACCCTCAGAAGCTGGTGCCTGCTCAACGGCTCCAGACCCATCTGAGGGAGACACATCCATCAGTCCAATACCTTGGGTATCTTGTGGCATGCCGGACTCCACATGGGTGTCGATAGAGGCCTGCGACTCAAAGGTAGCAGGTATCAGGGGCTGCGAAACCACCTCACTGAGTACCGGCGAACCGACGACTGGCTTAGGAGAAGCTTCGTCGTTGGTTTTGCATCTCGACTGCCTTTCTCTGTCCTTTTCTTTGCGTTTTTTATGTACTCCGGTAGTCGGATTGCTATCCGATGACATTTCTGGGTAGTTAAATCTGTTTCCAAAATACTTAGATGCAAAAATATACCAACGCTTAATAGTGCGTTGGTTAAATCTAGCACAAAACCGACAGCCAGGCACGTTGTGATCAGGGCCTAGGCAAGGAATACAGTATAAATGGAAATCCTTATGTGGTATTTGCTTCCCACAAGTAATACAATTATTAACTTTTTCTGACATCGGTAAAAAGCAAGAAAAAAGTTTCCCCAACGAGGTACTTAGCTTTACTGAAGACTTCGGTTCTGAAACTCAAACTCAAATATTTCAGTAGTCGGCCGACTGGCACTTGCGAATGCTTCTGCTTCGGGCACCGCGCGGCAAGTTAGGCTGAAGAAAATGGCATCGGCTGCATGTTTTATACCCCTGACGACCTGACGTCATGGAAGAGAAGACAGCAACCGATGCAGGACCTAAGACTTTGGAATTCAGGCTGACTGAGGGCAACCTGCCAGCAGATTACCCTAATGTAATGACTGCAACAGTGAAACATTAAGAACATCGGGGGACATCGTGGTCTGGGCCTATACAAGTGACACAGTAAGAGTGGAAGTCTTGGTGTGGTATTTGCTTTCCACAGGCGAGACAATTATTAACTTTTGCTGACATTGGTCAGTGTGCAAGAAAAAAGGATCCCCAACGGGGTACTTAGCTTTAGAAGACTTCAACTTCAATTCGGAAACAAAAACTCACGACCGGCACTCATGCGAACTGCTTCTGCTTTGGGCTCCACGGCAAGAAAGACTGATGTAATGGTGTCAGATGCCTTACTTTATACTACTGACGACCTGACGTCAGTCCTCAAGCGAAAGCAACCAACGCAGAAATACTAAGTCTCTGGTATTCGGGCAGACTGAGGGCTACCCTGGCAGGGATAACCCAAATGTGATGACTGCAACAGTGAAACTCGAAGAACATCTGGTAGTGCAAGCCTGCTACTGTAAAACTCAGGTATTTTCTGTGACTGTCTGCAGTAAAGACAAGGGGGTGAGCATCCTTTAGGTCTAGAGTAACCATGTAAATATCCTGAAAGACCATGGGAAGCAGTTTTTGTAAAGTAAGCATTTTGGTACATACAAAACTTGTTTAACTTTGAGAGGTTCAAGATCAGCTTCCAGACACCTTTTCTTGAAACTAAAAAGAACCTTCAGTAGAAGCCTTTTCCCTCCTGACCTGGAAGAACAGTCTAAATGGATCCTTCCTACAGTAGTTTCCAGAGGATAGTTGGTAAGGCACTTTTCTGCTCTTTAGAGGACTTTGGATGCTTAAGAAGGGTGGCATTTCTCTGAACTGGATGCAGTAACGCCCTTTCTAGGATGCTTGGTAATGGCCTTCCAATGATGCAGGAAAAGTACAGTTTTGTACCTACCATAAATGTAGATGTTCGAGTGCTCATACAGCTGCAGTCATAACAGATGGGTTATCCTGCCGTCAGGCGGGTCCTCGGTCGGCCGAATTCCAAAGTCTAGGTCCGACGTCGGTGGTCGTCGCTTCCTCCCTGACGTCAGTGTGGCAGGGGTATAAAAGAGGCAGCCAACGCCATTTTCTTCAGTTTTTCTTGCCCCAGATGTCAGGTGCCCCCAGAAGGAAG
Organism: Protopterus annectens; assembly: GCF_019279795.1. NCBI lineage: Eukaryota > Metazoa > Chordata > Ceratodontiformes > Protopteridae > Protopterus > Protopterus annectens. Next base: position 290,740,739 of record NC_056741.1, on the reverse strand, counting down.
GCAAACATAATGTTATGCAAAAATGCAATGTTGATAAATCAAAAACAGTAGTTGCAAGCAAATACACCATAAAAGAGTACCCCCAAAAGGTTATATGAAAAAGGTTTGTCATAAGGCCTGTCGTAAGAGTGGTTGGAGGGAGGGAAACCTGGACTGCAGCTGTATGAGCACTCGAACATCTACATTTATGGTAGGTACAAAACTGTACTATGTTCATCGTGCATACAGCTGCAGTCATAACAGATGGGTAGAATCCCAAAAATGCAATGTTGATAAATCAAAAACAGTAGTTGCAAGCAAATACACCATAAAAGAGTACCCCCAAAAGGTTATATGAAAAAGGTTTGTCATTAGGCCTGTCGTAAGAGTGGTTGGAGGGAGGGAAACCTGGACTGCAGCTGTATGAGCACTCGAACATCTACATTTATGGTAGGTACAAAACTGTACTATGTTCATCGTGCATACAGCTGCAGTCATAACAGATGGGTAGAATCCCAAAGCTAAGTAAGGGTGGTAGGCACTAAGTGGAACTAAAAGGGGCTAGGATGCCCTGCAGGACTGCTGTGGCAAAGCCCGCTCTAGATTTAGAGTATAGTGGGAGGTGATAGTGCTTGGAGAAAGTGTGCACTGAACTCCAGGTGGCTGCTTCCAAAATATCCTTGGTAGGGACCCCCCTGAGGAAGGCTGCAGAGGTAGCTGTGGCTCTGGTGGAGTGGGATCTGATGCATGCAGGCACAGTTTTTCCATGAAATGAGTAACAAAAGCGTATGCAGTGGGCTATCCATTTTGAAATTGTCTGCTTGGAAATAGCCTTTCCTTGAGCACCTGCAGCATAGGACACAAAGAGTTGCTCAGATTTCCTGAATGGCTTTGTCCTGTCCAAATAATAACGAAGTTGTCTGTGAATGTCCAAGGAATGTAGTAGTCTTTCCCCTTTGTTTTGTGGATTAGGATAAAAGGGAGGTAAGTGGATAGTCTGATCCAAAGCTACACTGGATACTACCTTTGGCATAAAGGTAGGGTTGGTTTGTAAGGAAACTCTGTCCTGATGGAAAATGATGAATGGTTGCACAGCCATGAGGGCCTGTAGCTCCGAAACCCTGCGAGCTGAGGTGATAGCCAGAAGAAAGGCTGTTTTCCATGACAAGTACTGTAACTCTGATGAAGAGGCTGGCTCGAAGGGAGGAAGGGTCAGCTTTTCCAATATGAAGTTGAGGTCCCAAGCAGGGACTGGTAGTTTCCTTGGGGGTTTTATATTCTTTGCCCCTCTGAGGAACTGCCTTAAGAGAGGATGGGAGAATAAAGGAGGATCTGTGTTGTATTGTGCAGAAATGAAACCACACCGCTCTTTCTCCGATACCAATCACCACTGCTTCCACGTACTGTGTACACGCCTCAGTGAACACAAAACTGTCTTTGCTTGATGTTTTGAAAACCAAGTCTTTTTATTAGAACTTTAAATGCGATTATTTAAACATACATTTTTCGTCGGGACTCCTGTCCCAACTTCATCAGAAGTACAAACCGCCCCTAAGCTACGCTCATCTAATATATCTTCTTCACCCAATTAAAATGTTAATTAATTGATCACAATTTAAAAACAAGTGCCTTAAAGTGACATCGTGCTGAGTGATTTAATAAAAATGAGACTACTTACTGTCATGTTTTATTTTTATTATGTTCTACGTTGTGTTGTCATTTTTGTTTTTATTTATATACTAAGTCTCGTCATTGACCTGTCTTTTTCTTCATATTTGATATTTAAAATATGTAAATAATTTAGAATATATAACAATAAATGTAATTATTTAAAATATATATGATTGTTTAACCACTGACTCTATTTAATGTTCTACATATTATGAATATTATTTATTTTTGATTAAATTTGATTTGATGAATTTACTAACAATATTATTCATGTTGGTACTATTTACTATTAATAAATAAATGAATATATATAAATCTATACAAATGAATCTAAATGTTGTGTACATATTGTATTATGTTATGTTTTTGTAATATTATGTCCTTTCTTCCAAGCTAACCGAGTAGATACCATGTGTTAAATTATAAATTGTAAAATGTGTGTTTACTTACTAATTAATAACTTCTGGATACGTATCTCATAATGTTAAAACTAATTTAATTAAAATATTGAAAATATTAAAATGCAAATGTATGCGTATATATGATTATATATACATATGCATATTTGTTTGTTCGATGTAGTTTAAAACAAATATTGAATACATTAATAAAAATTTTTAAATATAAAATGTAACTGTTTAAAAATTAGATTTTATCTATCCAGATTTTTCAATCATCAAGCAAAGACAGTTTTGTGTTTACTGAGGCGTGTACACAGTACGTGGAAGCAGTGGTGATTGGTATCGGAGAAAGAGCGGTGTGGTTTCTTTTTTGCGGAGAAGTTGTAATTTTTCCTCAGTTACGTATTGTGCAGAAATGGCTGAAGCATGGATCTTGATGGAGGAGAAGGAAAGTCCATTGTTTAACATCTCAGCTAGGTACTGTAAAATTTGAGGTATATTTATTACCCAAGGATTCTGTCCCTTCTTTTGATTCCAGGCACAAAATCGTTTCCATTTGGCGGAGTAAGCCTTTCTAGTAGAAGGTTTTCTGGCCTCCAAGATGACATCCTGCACCTCCTTGGAGAGGAGAAACTGTTGGGAAATCAAGGAATTCTCCATGCAGCTAGATTTAGAGTTTTAAGATGGCTGTGAAGAGTTTTGTAGTTGTGCTGGGACAACAGAAGAGGGACTAGAGGTAGGATCCATGGTGGGGAATGTGTCAGGCTCTTCAGGAGCGGATACCAGTGTTGCCTTGGCCAGTCTGGAGCAATGAGAATCATTTTCGGCCTCTCTGCTCTGGCTTTTAATAGAACTTTGGGCAGCAGAGGAAGAGGTGGGAAGGCATAGACTGTCAATGTTGCCCATTTGAAGGAAAGTGCGTCCACTTTCCAGGCCTGTGGATGATAGGTCCTTGAACAAAATTTTTTCAACTGGCAATTTCTGTGGGTAGCAAAGAGATCTATGTCTGGCTGTCCCCATGCCTGAGTTATCTTTGTGAAAATTTGAGGAAGCAACTTCCATTCGTGTGGATCTGTCATATTTCTGCTTAGGTTGTCTGCCAGTGTGTTTTCCTTCCCTGGCAGGAATTGTGCCTGTAGTTGAATTTTCAGTTCCAGTGCTGTGCTCCATAGGGTCATGGCTTGCCTGCACAGGGGGTATGAATGAGTTCCCCCCTGTCTATGTACCACGTCACTGTGGTGTTGTCTGTCCTTATCAATAGCTGGCCTGGATGCAGCAGGTCTTTGAAGGTCATAATAGCCTTTTGCACAGCTAGCATTTCCTTTTGGTTGATGTGAAGGAGCTTCTCTTTTCGTGCCCATTTTCCCTGAATGCACTGATTTGTCATGTGTGCTCCCCAGGCGTAGTCTGGGGCGTCTGTTGTAATGATTTGAGTTGCTTGAGGTATTCAGAAAGGAAGACCTGTGTTTCTTTGGCAAGCTTGAGCCCACCACATAAATTCCTTTTGAAGGCATGGAATGAGTGGTATAATTGCTTCCAAGCTGTGGCTGTGTTGAGACCATAAGTTTTTTAGGTACCATTGAAGTTTCCTCATATGTAACTTTGCACATGGGATAAGTAGGCTGCAAGATGCCATGAATCCCAGAGCCTGCAGGACTTTCCTTGCAGTTAGCCTGGTGTAAGTTGCCATTTTTCTGAAGTATTGAGACAGTTGCCCTTGCTTGTCTGGCGTGAGGTAGGCCATCTGGGTGGTTGTATCCAAGTTGGCACCCAGGAAAATAATTTGTTGAGAGGGTATTAGTTTTGATTTCTTTTTGTTGATTGTGTATCCCAGAAAGTTCAACAGTTTTATTACAAACACCAGGTGCTGCAGTAGTATGTCCTTGCTGTCCGCTTGGATCAAGCAGTCGTCCAGATATGGGTAGATTTGTATCCCTTGTAGTCTGCAGAAGGCGATTACTGATGCCAGGCATTTTGTAAACACTCTGGGCACAGTAGATAAGCCAAAGGGCAATGCAGAGAATTGGTAATGGGTTGAACCTGCAAGAAATCTGAGGTATCTTCTGCAATCTTGTCTGATAGGGACATGCAGGTATGCCTCCTTGAGGTCCAATGTTACCAGCCAAGACTCCTTGCCCAGCATGGGAAGAAGCTGCTGTAATGTGAGCATCTTGAATTTTGGCACCTGTAGATATGTGTTTAGGATGGATAGGTCTAAGATAGGTCTCCAATATTTGTCTTTCCTTGGTACCAGGAATAGTCTGGAATAAAACCCTTGTCCTTGTTCTTTTGCAGGTACCTCTTGAATTGCTTTCATGTCCATGAGAGCTGAAATTTGTTTTTGTGCCTCTGCCCTTTGATTTTGTGGCAGGTTTGACATGCCTCTCATTTTTGGAAGGGTGTGAAAGTGGAACCTGTAGCCTCTGTCTATAACGTCCAGAATCCATTTGTCTTTTGTAACAATATGCCAATTTTTTGAGAATAATGTCAGTTTTCCGCCCAAAGGTGCTGCCATTAAAGCTTTGCTTGGCAGGTGTAGTGATCTATCTTCTCCACCTCTTGGGGTTGGTGCTTGCCACTGTCTGGCTCTGAAAGATCCTTGAGGTTGCCCTCTACCCCTTGGACTCCTGTATCTGTCCCTTTGAGGTCTGTCCGTGGCTGGAAAGGACCAATTTTTTGAAGGCCAGTTTCTGCTGAAACGTGGAGGCTGTACCTGCAGGAAATCTTTCACTGTTTGCATTGATTTCGCTTTTTCCTCCATTTTCTTTAGCACCTCCTCTGCTTTAACACCAAACAATACATCGTTTTGAAGGGGTGCATCTAATAATTTAGCTTTGACATGATCTGGTAAGGTTTCCTCTTTGAGCCAAGCATGCCTACGTATAACAGACCACGTAAGAGCAGCTCTACATGAGGCCTCTAACGCATCAAAACCACACTGCAAGGTATGTTTACCCACTTGCTCTGCACCATGCAACAAATCCTGCAACTCTTTTAAATCTGGTTGTTCTGGTTGTGTCATTTTGCTTTTCAGCTGAGATATCAAAAACTGTTGATACTTTAACATATGGAACTGACAGTTTAATGCCCTCATGGTTAAAGTGGCCATGGTGTACACCTTTTTCCCCCACCTTTCTAAAGATCTGGAATCTCTCTCTGAAGGTAATGGGTTTTTAGCAGTAGAGGCCTTAATTCCCTTGGGACCCTGTGAAATAGTTTCTGGGTCAGCAGTATGGCTTTTATATAGGAACTGGTGAGAATCAGGAACCCGGTAATACCTGTCTGGTTTAACAGGAGCTGGAGGCAAAGAATCAGGATTAAGGCTGGCTTCTGTGTACACATCATCCAATATATCTAGAACAGGAGGGTTAGCCAGAGGCCTATGCTGGGGGAGCAGAAGAAATTCCCTGAGCCTTTTCTTGGAATCTGAGTAATCTTGGCCTTCCCAGTGAAAGTGTTCCCTCAATGTATGCAGGGTTTCCCCAAAAGAGAAGTCCTCAGGGGGGGGAGACCGAGGGAATAGACTCCTCTGCATCAGAATCTTCGAATGGAGAATAGGCACAATCCTGGTCCTCAGATAGTTCTGAGGCAATAGAGGCTTGATGTGAGTAAGGGTAATCTTCCTCTAATCTGGGCCTTTTGTCAGAGGGGGGTTGAGAACCCCTGATAAGAGTAATCAAATCCTCAGCCATTTTAAGCATCTGTTTTTTAGGCATGGAGCCTTGAGAGGGTGTCTGAGGAACCTGTTTTTTGGTTTTCATGGCTGTTTTAGATTTAGTGAAGGCTTTAATAGAGAAGGAGGAAGGCCTGAAGACCCCTTGAGAAATGACAGGCCTGTCTAAATTCTGAGTTTCCCCGCCAGGAGTGGCGTCGGTATCTGTAGTAGGAATGAGGGCCGAGGAGCCTGCGACCTCGGGTACTGAAGACACCAGTAATGCATTGTCATCGGTGCACAGGGGCTGCGTAGGCACCTCGCTGAGTACCGGAGAACTGGTAGTCGGCCTTAGCGTGGTATTAGTAGTTGGTGCGGACCTCGTATGCCGGTCCTTATCTTTGCGTTTTTTGCTCAAAACTGGAGTCGGAGTATCCGACGACATAATATAATTAAATTTTTTGCCAAAAAAGTGAAGGGCGAACACCGCCCGACGCTTAATAGTGTGTTTGTTGAATCTAGCACAAAAACGGCAGGCCGAGACGTCGTGGTCTGGGCCTAAGCAAGGTATACAGTAAGAGTGGAAATCCTTATGCGGTATTTGCTTCTCACATGAAATGCAATTATTAACTTTGTCTGACATCGGTCTGAGGCAAGAAAAGTTTCCCCAACGGGGTACTTAGCTTTCAAGAAGACTTTGGCTGAAATACTTTCGCAAATCTCAGGAGCTGGCCGACCGGCACTTGCGAACTGCTTCTGCTTCGGGCACTGCGCGGCAAGAAAGACTGAAGAAAATGGCGTCGGCTGCCTCTTTTATACCCCTGCCGCACTGACGTCAGGGAGGAAGCGACGACAACCGACGCCGGACCTACACTTTGGAATTCGGCCGACCGAGGACCCGCCTGACGGCAGGATAATCCATCTGTTATGACTGCAGCTGTATGCACGATGAACATCAGGAGAGTCTTTCAGACCAAAATATGGAGGGCAGGGTGAGGAGGGCAAGTAGGGACAGGGGTTGAGGACAGTCGCAGTTGGTCTCTGTGCTGGGTGGGCTGTTTAGAGCCCCTTCTCTCTGCATTTCCCTCTGGCTGCCATTGTCTACATTATCTGGGTCTCTTAGCATGAGAAGGCTTCCCCTTCTCCTATTTAAGGGGAAAAGCTACAGTTTGGAAAAGTAATTTCATCAGAGTCTGAGTTAGGGAAAAGCTAGGGTGGTAGGTGCTCAGAGTACGACAACTTCTTCTCATCTTCTATGTTTGATGAATCAGGTTCTTCCTAAAAAGCCAACTCTCTGTTTTTTATGAGGGGGAGGCTTCAGAGGCAGTTGTGATACAGTGAGAGGGCTTTCCAGATTTCATGAGGGCCATGAATTCTTATGTGATTTTTAAGTTGTCTTGGGGTTCAACCTGAGCAGAAATTGCAGAGAGCGGAGTACAGGAAAAAAGAAGGCTGGCGGTTCACTTTGGCATCCATTTAGAGAGGGTGACCTGAGGGTGCAAATGTCCAACCTTGACCTTGGTGTGAGGTTCAGTAATAGAAGTATACCGGGTATCTCCCTCATTACCCACAACACTAATGTCAGAAGCTGAAGCCTGCTAAGTGACCTCTGGTCCAACCAGCGTTGGTGTTGTGGAAGAAGTGAATGGTAGATGAGGAACCATGGTGGCCTCCTGAGGGCTCAGACCTAGAAGTTATCGGACCAACAGGCTGCAATGCTGCCTCACCTAAATTATCTTTCAACTTCATAGTGTGGGCTGAAGCTTCTGTGATATCATCAGTGTCTTTTTCCTTGAATTTTTTGTTTTTATATTTTTTGGAATGAAGCTGGCAGAAGTTGAGGTTTGCGAACATGAGGCAGAAGCCACAGATTAAGAGGATGTAGATGGAAATGAAACAGAGGACTCCATATGAGCAGCTAATACTTTGGACTTGCGTTTAACGGTCTTCACTCAGAATTTAGCACAGTCGGGATAGTTAAGAGATGTACTGAGGCCCCAAACAGAACACAAACAACAAATGAAAAAAAATCTTTACGTAGAATTTGCTTCCCACACTTCAAGCAAGTGTTAATCTTTTTAAATAATAAATTAGAAAAGGAAAATCCCCAGTTGGATATTTGACAATTAGAAAGGTGATACTCTTGGAAAAAATGAGCTGATCAATGAACTGCAAGTGTTTTGTACACACTATGAAGTGCATCAGACTGCACCGTTAGAAAGAACTGAACATGGTGCTGGCACACTCCCTGTCTGTCCTCGGATGTTCTTAGGTTAGGGATAATGCAAAGTCTCTGGAAAATGGGCTTGTCATGAATTTCTGTAGGGCCAGAAGACCCAAAAATTAGTAATGCAAAACTGACTATGAAGAACATATCTGCTAATTCGGCAAACCTATTATTATACACACATTATTTATCAATGTAAGATCAACTCAAGAACATGTAGTTAATAGTGTATAGAGGCAATTTCTCCAGCCTTTGTCTAAAATTAATTTTTTTAGTTTAATAGTCTGTCTTATATAAACCCTTTGAATTCTTTCAAGCTTTTTTATTAGAGTTATATGAACAGAGTGATGCAGAGTATTCAGTATTAAGCCATAATTAAAACAGAGGTATCAACAACCTCATCTGTATTAGTTATTGATCGCAATATATTCCTAGTAAGACATTAATGTTATAACCACAAGTAAATTTGTATAAAATGTCTGTTGCTTGTCAAACATCACTCCCAGTTACTTCATATTATCCCATTCTCTGTATAACAATTTATTTATTGCATAAGGTATCCCTAGAATTGATCACTTCTTTTGAATTTTAATGGTTCAGTGTTCTTTATTTCAAGCTCTGGGTCTCCTAAGGGAACTTGAAAGAGTCTGTCAGGAGTAAAAGAGAATCATATACCCATTTATTAAGCCAACTGTCCACTGCACCCTCAAATACCTCAAGGATTCTGGAATTTATAATCCTAACAAACGTTATTATTGATTAAGAGATAAATGTGATAAATTATGGTTTATATATGAAATGTATTTAAAAATTTGGTATTTTTCCGTTAACGGGGCAACAGTCTTTGTGAAACAGAAATGCTGCCACAAAGCATGCCCTGAGAAGTACCGCAAATGTTTTCCTAATTACATTTTCACAGTTTCAGCAGTTGTCCCCATTTTACCAAGCCGTTTCTCAACAGTCTCACTTCACATTTCCCACAGAGGCTCCTATTTTTCCAAGAGCTTTGTCCCCACTGCATTACTGTTTACGTTGACAGAGATGGCTCACAGCATTACAAATCAAAACACAATGACCATTACAAATTAGCACACACTGGGAGAGAGGAGCACTACATAGGTTTTGGCAAAAAATAACGTATGCGATTTCCATCATTTTTAGGAACTAAGAGGGAAGCTTGTTATAACTGTCCCTGAAAGCAGCACTGAGTTGGGACAAAAACCATTAGCACTCACTTCAGATCACCCCCACTTAGTAAGAATGTGAACACACAGCCCCTTACAAATCAGCAGATGCTCAGAAAGATGAGCACGTCCTTATTTCCTGACAATATAACATCAGTAACATACACCGTTTTTAGTAAGTAAGAGGGGATCTTTCTACAAGTGTCTGTGAAAGCAGCACTAACTTTGGAGGAAATCACTCCCACAACAAAACGTAAATTAAACGCAGAACACAGTAGCAAAAAAAGCAGCCCTGACTTGCGAGGAAAATGTAGTATTACTCAGACAACAAAGTCCAAATTACAGCCAAGACAGAAGAATGCCATAATCACAAATGAGAACTGATAATATAAGTACGAGTGGGAGGACAAAGACAGTTACAAGAAGAAAAAAAGAAGCAGCTTAACATCAACTGCACATTAAGACTGTTGCCCCGTTAATGCAAAAGTATCAAAAATTTAATTAAAAAGATCATAAAAATATCTCAAGGCTTTTGTCACTTCTAATGTCCTGAGTTTGACTGTTCCATAGTTTACCAGTTCTTCCATGAAATGATGCTTCCCCCGAAACTTGTGTTACAAATAGTATTACAAACAGTATTATATGGACGGTTATTTCTTGTTCCCTGTGAATGTGACCCAAATTCAATACCTAATAGTGACACAATATCAACATTGTATATTAATATTGACCCCTTCTTACCAATCTGTAGGTAACCATGTAGTGACAGCCTATTTTCCCAACTTGAATGTTGGACCTTGGTACTCTTTCCAATTGACAATATTATACACAATTGTGCACAAGCAGTTGTGCAACATCGATAATAGGTCTAACAGGTGCCTTACGGACAGGAAGTAAAATGCATTCTTCCCAACTGGTTATACTTCTTAACGTGTCCTTTATACTCATGTAGTACTTCCTGACTAGCATTTGCACATTTTTTTCTTTATTTGTCTTCTTCTCCAATTATGCCATTACTAATAGCATATACATAATATGAATTATTCTTACCAAATTGCAAAACTATTTTAATCAAAATCCATAAAATTCCATAGTAAACACAGATATAATTCATTCATACAACATTTTGCCCTGTCTTTATTTGAGCTCATTACAACCAAAAGTTTAGTGCCATCAGCAGGTTTACTATTCAAAATTACATTAATTAATGGAAAATCAGACATAAATACTGTAAACAGTATTGGTTTAAGAGCAAACCTTTGTAGTACACCCACAAACATTAGTTATCCCCAGAGGTGACTCCATCAATCTTAACTTTGAAAATTATTTTGTTTAGCCAGTTTGCAATACACTTTAATAATGGATCCTCTGATGTACTTTTTGACACAGCTTTAATAACTGAAGTTCTACATTCACACTCTCCCATATATTCTAATAGAAACAGAGTTTGGCAAACAAGATCTTCCTTCACCAAAATACATGTTGATCAGGTTTTAATATAGATTTCATTTATTCATACATTATACTTTCAAAACAACATTTACCAGTAATGCATGTCAAACTTATAGGGCAGTAGTTTTCAACAGATTTAATTGGACCCCCTTGAATACAGACACTACAGTTGCTGATTTCCATATTTTCTGACTATGGATCTAGTCTTCATGTGGTTTGCAAATTTGCTTTCCTGTACATTACTTAAGTATGGAAAACCAGACATGAAGAAGGTAAATAAAACAGGCCCAAGCAGATCCCACTGTGAAATCCGAATTTCTTCACTTACAGATTCAGCTATAACTTCTCTTACTTTAAATCTCTATTTTCTGTTCTGTAGCCCATTTCTGACCCATGTGCCTATGTAGTGATTTATATTTATTTTATTCACCGTTCTCATTATATCAGATATGTTCTCAATGGGTACCTTAACAAAAGCCTTAGTTAGGTCCAAGTACACCACATCAACTCAATAGGCAATTCTGAATTTATGTGCCTCCTAAACTTTGGCCTAGTTATAACAAGGATAAATTTGGGAAACTTCTAAAATAACACCCTTCCCTCATTTCTCATCTTTGCTCCTCTACAATGTGTACGCATGGACATGTAACAATTTCAGGCATGCAACTGCATCCCTTGTGGAATATCCTAGCAATGTCCATTAGCAGCTGCCCAATTTGTTCTAGTTTTAAAAAACTACTAGTACTATAAAAAAAGTATATTTTCTGCAGCACCTGTGATATTACTTTAAACTTCACTAACATACGTAACACACGTGTGTAATACCTATACTATGTGTAATTCACTGCAGTCAGATGACAATTTTCCTCCTTTACAGTTGCCTATAATTCAACCTGCCCCCATGGAACACTGCAATTGCCTCTTTTCCTCCTCCTCCTGTGTTGCCTTATCTACTTTTGCCTTGTTTTCACATAAATATCATCTACCATTTCTCAACTTCGTTTACCTTCGTCTCTACCTCCACCCTGTCAGGCAACACCTAATTTTTCTCCTGTATCCCACTCACTCTCACAGTTAGCTCTCCTCCCACTATATGTCATCCCCTTCCCTTAACATTACCAATTACCACTCATGTACAGCCTGGTACTACTTATAGCCGGACACCAGCCTCACTTACAAAAGTCAGGAGAAAGAGGAGGAGATGATCCTGAGGAGTAATACATATTCAGTTAGACTGCTATCTGGCTACACAGTGCTCTACTAACATGGCAGTCTGTTAGTTATCACACTGTAGTTGTGTGTATGTATCCTGGTGAAGTACTGAAAAGCAAAACAAAATAATACATATACTAATTAAAACAGTGCATTAAGTACTGAAATCATCAGCATAAAACATAGATGCTGTCACTTTCTCCCTAGGACATCTTCCAGTGGTGGTACCTACATGAAAAAAAGCAGGGCTCTTAGCAGGGAACACAAAGGAACCCCTATTTCATTGGATAGGAGTCAAAAGTGTTCATTACTTAGCAAGTATGTGCACAAAGATGAGTGGCAACCAATCCTTTACTGTGGAACAACACCCACTGCAAGGTCTTGGCTGTTGCAACACGATTCTGTGATACGAAGTGTAAAAGGCAGCAGAGAGGTCAGAGGATTATAACAACAAGAGGTCACTATCCACTATATTAAGGGCTGCCCGCATACACTTTAAAAATCCGCAGGATATGAGGAAGGACAAGATGCTTGCTCATCACTTTCTCTGTGACCTTCCCGGTGAAGGGCAAGTAACACAGAAGGTCTTAATTTTCAAGTATATCACATCAAAATGTGGTCTCCAGAGAAGTGAGCCATCCAAAGTGTTCTTTAAAATGGAAGGAAATGTCCCATATCACAAGGAGAGTTAGACAGTTTTTAACAAAGCACTACAGAGAGTCCCCATGCGAGATAACATATGTTTGCGGATTAAGGTTCAAGCACCCAAGAATCACTAATGACAAGCCAATATAATGAAATTAACACAAAGTCCAGTGCGGCTGGATTTCTCACTGGGACACACAAATGCTCAATAAAAGTATAAGGAAAAGTATCATGTCGTAAGAAGTCCTCTGACAGCAATGAACTAGTAAATGTCAATATAATCAGTGGCACTAAATGCCTTCTGAATGGTCATGCAGGCTGAATTTCCGAGTTTGGCCACCGCACTGGTCATGTTCATACAGCAGATATCCCTTTGGACAAGTAAAGTGCTTTCTTTTGGGAGGCGTCTGACTAGAAGGTCCAGTCTGTTGTTCAGAAAACAGAAACATTTCCATTAGAATTCCGTACTTTGTCTTATAAGGGTGAAGAGCTTGTAATTGCACCATAGCTCTTGTAGCCCAGTACAGAAAGCATACACAATAAAGGAGATTAAATGATCTGCTGTTGTGTACATAAAGTTAAAATATATAAAAGTAAATGTATCTGGGTCATCCACATAGTGATCTAAGATAAACTAGTATGGCAAGTCAGAACGTGACCAGTGTATTACACAAGATCCTGTACTTAAACAGTTTGAAATCAGAAGGAATAATAGCGGGGAGTTCCAAATTAAAGTAGAAGTGGTGTTGGTCAGAACAACTCCAGGTCCAAGGTTACCAAAGTCAGTTAAAGTATCAGTTTTTGGCAAACTGCCTTTTTTCCATAGAATACAAATGCAATAACATGTACAAACCTAAATATCATTATAATCAAGAGCTGTCTCAAATGTTGAGAACAATCAGAAGCCTGAGTAAATCATCACTGAGCTGAGAAGAAAAGCATGAAATCATACAAAAATGTTTTTACATTCAGAATTTGAAAGTACTGGTATCTCCACTGGCAATATGGAGAACTTATAACCTGGATATAAACCAAACTATCCCCCATTCCAATCATATCGCTATTAGACGCGGCATGACCAAGGACCACAATAGAACCATGGCTGCCAGGCAACAGCTGAAACTAGCATTCATAGGTTCATAGGTAGGTACTAAGCTACTCACCCTGGGGCCTATATAAGCCTAGCTAAACGGTACCCTGGCTTTTGCCACCTAAGAAAATTATTTTCCTGTGCCCCTGTCAAGCAGAGCCACAGAAGTGATCCCCGGGGTGAATTTCCTATCTCCCATCCAATCATCAAGATTTTTCTTGAAGAGTGTTAAAGAGGAGCTTTGTTTGATATAGATAGGTAGTTTGTTCCAGAGTATGGAAAGTCTCTGGGACAGGAATCTATCCCTCCAGCATGTTCTGTTTATTGTGGTGACAAGGTTTAGGTTCCTAGAGGGTGTAGCTCGGAGGGATTGGGATTTCTTTAAGTGGAGCATGTCCAACAGCTCTGGGTTTGACATAGCTTTGTATGTTAGGCTGAGTAGGCGATATGCAACAGAGTAAAGCTGGAGTTTTTTGAGACTGTCTGCGTAGGACATCTGTTTGAGGCCAGTAATCCTATTTGTGAGGTATTTCTGTGGCCTTTCCAGTTGCTGTAGATGTCTTGTGAGGTACATACCAAAAGGGGCATTGTACTCTTATAATGGGTCTAGTGAGTGATGAGCAGAGGGGAACAATGACCTCTTTTTTCCTGGATGAGAAACCTTTTGTGATGAGGTGTGCCACATAGAAGGATTTCCTGACTACTATAGCGATGTGATTATCAAAGGAGAGACTGCTGTCCACCTGTGTCCCAAGGTCTCTTATCACACTTTCGGTGTTAAGTAGACTACTGCCTATGGTGGTAGTTCATGGGTACAGAGTTTTTACCAAAAGGGATGACAATGCACTTTTTGGCATTGAGCTTGAAGCCATGGCTTTGACACCAGGCATCTGTCTCAGTGAGGCCCTTTAGTAGGATGTCCACATCATTAGGAGTTTTGATTATGGCTCCTACTTTGCAGTCATCTGCGAACTTTGTTAGCCAAAGACCTTCTGTGTTTGCCTGTACTTCAGAGAAGTAGATACCAAACAGGAGAGGACTTAGGACTGAACCCTGTGGTATTCCACTTGTCACTGGTCTGAAGTTGGATTTAGAGTCTGCTACTTTCAGTGTGGGTTCTGTCAGTGAGCTAGTAGGCAACCCATCTTGTGACATTGGAATTATAGATAAACTCACTAAACTAGGTATAAATCCCTGAGTGGGGGATGGTGTTGAAAGCCTTGGCGAGATCTAGATAGGCTGTGTGAACCACCTTACCCTCATCTACAGCTTTGGTGACCGCTTCAAAGAAGTCTATCAGGTTTAAGGAGACATGATCTGCCTTTTACAAACCCGAATTGGGTAGGGTCCAGAGTTTGGAGATTGCCAACATCATTGTTTATAAGTTCCATGATGATACGTTCCATAGCCTTGCAGACCAGGCTTGTCAGGCTAATGTGGCGGTAGTTCCTGGAGTCCATGGTGGCTCCCCATTTATGGAGTGGGATGACCGTTGCTGTGGGCACAAAGCCTGAGGTGAGGCTATGATTGAACATGGTACTTAGGTGGGGAACTAGTTCGTTCAGTAGTTCATGTAGAACGCATCCTTGGATGTTGGCAGGTCCCATGGATGCTGTGTTCATGGCTTTGGAGAGTATGTTTTTTACCTGTGCAGCTGTGACTAAAGGAACTTTGCATTCTTCTGGTATAGAGATGGGCCCTTTAGGGGTTGAGAGAGGGATTAAGTTAGCACTGAACCTACCTGCCAGGATGTTGGCAATATCAGTTGGTTCTGTATATTTAGTGTCATTGTGCTGTAACTCAGAGCAGATCTGAGTGTTGCCACTGAGATTCTTGACATAGCTATAGAATGCTTTGTGGTTGTCTTTAGAATCAGTGGTGATTTTGTTTTTCGTAACTAGCTTTGGAGGATTTTATGAGGGATCTCAGCTTCTTACCGAGGCTGACCACGGAGTTCCTCCAATCATGGGATTTTACTCTTTTTTTCAACAGTTTCTTTCTTCTGTTGTAGAGTTTGTTTATGGCAGAGAACCACCAGATTGGCTTCCTTTTTTTGGAGGATAGCATGTTGGTTCTGTTAGGGATTGCACGATCCACGCACTTGTGTAAGTGCTTATAAAGTGCAATTGTATAGGATTCAGCAGTCGTACCACTATTGCCCATCAGCATGGGTGTCGAGAAGTTTGCCACTTTTGTCTTAAGAAGCGTGAAGTTGGCTTTGGAGAAATTTTTATGGTGGTTTCCCTAATGGGGGGTGGGGGTGGGATGTGGATGTCGAGGGTGATTTGCTTGTGGTCGGATCTGACCAACAAGGAATAGACCTCTGGTGTGGAACACCGGTTGCCCATGTTTCTGCAATCAATGGAAAGTTAATGTCTTGTAACAAGCTAAGATAACATAAATCTTGTTAAGGGCAAAACTGACGTTCAAGTGCACTGCCTTATGTCGGATCCTCAGAATGCAGGTGCCACTAGCATTGCCGGGATGATTTTATAGACAAACACCAAAACAGGTTATAAAACTTCATTATACAAGATTTTAAGATCCACATTTGTGTAACCCCTTATTATTCAGAAATAGCAATAAGACAGATCAAGGGATAAATGCCTGTTCATAGGTTCATAGGTGTGTACTAGGCTAATGGCCCTGGGGCCTTTACAAGCCTAGCCATAAGATTACCCTGGCATAAATAATCAGCCCAACCAAGTCTCGAATCCAGGGCCCTGTACACCATAGTCAGAGCAATGTACCACTAGACCTTATAACATTTCACTATCGACTACTCTAATCTGTCTACTAAAGAAACTGTAAATTCATTCTACAGTGTTACTATTTCAGACAAACCTCAAAACGAGATGCTGTACTCCATTATCAGTTGTACTAAGTTTTTAAAGAGTAGTAAAATAATGGATGCCTTTGTAGTCAAAAGAGATAAAATACACCCCATGGCTCATGTAGAATTACATGGAAATGATAACACATTAGTTGCCACCATTCCCAAATTTTTATAAATGTCCTTTTTTTTTAATTAAAATTGGGTTATAATTACCAAAAGTGCATGGATATCCAGCATTACTTCTTTCCGAGTGCATAAATAGAAGTTATGTTCTTACCATAACGTTCCATGTTAGTTGTCTTCTTCTCGCCTTCTTCTTGCTGGATGGGTTCGGAGCCGACCTCGGCTCCGACTCGGCCACTCTAAAAGCTCGAGAGTTGGTTCCACCGGCTCGAGGCTCCCCTTATATCCCACAATGCTAGGCGAGAGTTACCTCAGATCTCGTTTGTAAGCTAACCCCAGCTTATAACAGTAACAGAATAACTCTAAACAGAGTCCACCTCTAACAACAGGGAGAAAGAAGGGTGACCTACATCCTGATTCAGGAAATATGCAAGCAGCATATGCCTTAGAAAAGAGGTGGTAGAAAGAGAGGTCACAATCACAACTCCTCTAGGTCTGTCCAGGCCAGGGGGAAGGAGGGTGGGACGCAAGAAGAAGGCGAGAAGAAGACAACTAACATGGAACGTTATGGTAAGAACATAACTTCTATATGTTAAGTTGTCTATCTCGCCTTCATTCTTGCTGGATGGGACAGCGTCCCTAGCACCTTGTCCCGGTGGCCTAACGGAACAGACTCCTGAGAACAGTGGAACCAAAGTTAGCTCTATGCCTAGAAGCTAGATCCAACTTATAATGAGAAATGAAAGTGTGAGGAGTAGCCCAAGTAGCCGCTGCACAAATGGTGTCAATAGGCAGTCTGTCTTGGAAGGCTAAGGAAGTAGCCAAAGCTCTGGTAGAATGGGCCTTAGGTTTATTAGGCAGCTTTTGGTGTCTAATCTCATAAACAAGGGTAATCAGAGATGTAAGCCATCTAGATAATGATACCTTTGAAACTGAAAGTCCCTTTCTGCCTTCTGCATAGGAGACAAACAGTTGGTCAGATTTTCTGAATTGTTTTGTTCTATCCAAATAGTACCTCAACTGACGATGAACATCTAGCCAGTGTAATTTTTGTTCAGACCTATTGGAATATTCTGGAAAAAGACAGGGAGGTCAATGCTTTGATTTAGATTTGATGTCGAGACTACCTTAGGCAAAAGGACGGGTTGGTTCGTAGGATACCCTGTCCTTATGGAACAATAGATAAGGAGGTCGACAGCTGAGTGCATGAAGTTCTGAGACTCTTCTAGCTGAAGTAATAGCTACCAGAAAGAGAGTCTTCCATGATAGCAATTTTAAAGAACAGGAGGCTGCAGGTTCGAAAGGGGTAGAATCAAAGAAGTAAGAACTAAATTTAGGTCCCAAGGAGAAGGAGGATTTCTTATAGGAGGTCTGAGAAGAAAAACTCCTTTCAAAAAGGCTTTGCAAAGCTTGTGGGACATTAAGGCAGATTCAGAAATACCCACATGAAAGTTAGAGATAGCTGCCAATTGAACTTTAAGAGTAGAAGGGGATGAACCTGCATGGAAGAGTTCAGCTAGAAAATCAAGGACTATTTGGATGGAAGCAGTGAAAGGATCTATGTCCTTTCCTTGAGCCCAATATGTGAAACGTTTCCACTTACTCAAATAAATCTTCCTAGTGGAAGATTTATGGGAAGCTATCAAAATATCTCGAACAGAGTGAGATAATTGAGGAAGCCTGGCTAAGGTAGGAACTGGAGGAACCAAGCAGTGAGGTTCAGAGAGGGGAGGGAGCGATGTAACTGACCCGATTGATGGATCAAAAGGTCTGGAACTAGGTCCAGATGCCAAGGTCGCTCCAGTAGAAATTGATGTAGAAAGGGGAACCACACCTGTCGAGGCCAGTAAGGAGCAATGAGGATCAACGAGGCCTTCTGAGCGATAGCTTTCTGTATCACTTGAGAGATTAGTGGGAAGGGAGGAAATGCATACAGAAGTCCCCGGGGCCAAACTTGGACTAGAGCGTCTCTGCTGGGTTGGCCTGGTAAAGGGAATAGAGTGAAATAATGTCTGCACTTGCTGTTTTGGGGAGTAGCAAAAAGATCGCAGCAAGGCTGACCCCACTTGAGAAAAATCTCTCACAACAGAGTCTTTCAGAGACCACTCGTGAGGCATGAGGATAGCTCTGCTCAATTTGTCCGCTATTTGATTGGACTTCCCGGGAATGTGCGTTGCTATCAGAAAACGCTGAGAAGAAATCACCCATTGCCACAATCTGAGTGCTTCTCGACACAGGGGGTAGGACCTGGTTCCGCCTTGTTTGTTGATGTACCACACTACAGACATATTGACTGTCTGGATTGCAATCGTTCCCAAGGGGAGAGAGTCTTGAAGGGCTTGCAATGCTAAAAGCACTGCTCTCATCTCCAGAACATTTATGTGCAAGTGGCATTCGTCTGGTTGCCATGTGCCCTGGACCGTCCTGCCCTGATAATGCCCCCCCCACCCGATCAGGGAGGCGTCCGTTGTCAAAGTAGCAACCGGGGGGGGGGGAACAAAGGGTCTTCCCAACCAGAGCTGAGGGGAAGACATCCACCACATGAGATGATTTCTGCACGTCTGCGTGATCATAATGGTGTGGGACATTGGAAGTTGCTGGTATGACCATTGTGTAAAGAGCATCCATTGAAGGATTCTCATGTGGAATCTGGCTAATGGAAGCAGAGGTATGGCAGCCGCCATAATTCCCAACACTTTCAGAACTAACCTGGCTTTGATTCTGTTGTTGTTGAAAAGGAGTGAGACCAGTCTGTGTATGTCTGTTATTCTCTGATCTGTTAGCCTCGCAGACATGTTTACTGTGTTTAGATTTGCCTATGAAGGTAACAGTGCGACAAGGCGACAAAACAGACTTTTCGCAATTTATTGAAATGCCTAACTTTTGACAAATGCGAAAAGTGTAATCCCTGGCCATCAGAAGGAGATGCTTGGTGGGGGCTGTGAGGAGCCAGTCGTCCAAATATGGAAACACCTGGAATCCTTGTCGTCTCAGGTGAGAAGCTACCACTGCCATGCATTTGGTAAACACCGGGGCAGTGGTGAGACCAAAGGGCAGGGCCCTGAATTGAAAATGACTGGTTCCCAGCCTGAAGCGGAGGAATCTTCTGGAGCGTCTGTTCATTTTTATGTGATAGTACGCATCCTGAAGGTCTATAGAGCACATCCAGTTTCCTTTTCCCAATAGGGGAAGGATGGACTGCAGCGTGACCATCCGAAATCTTGTTTTCTTGACTGATCTGTTCAAGATACTGAGATCCAAAATTGGTCTCCAGTCCCCTGTTTTCTTTGGAACTAAAGAACCTTGAGTAGATTCCGGATCCTTGCTGGTCTGCTGGAACTGGCTGAATTGCTCTCTTTGCAAGCAGTTTTGAAATTTCCAAAACCGCTAAATCCCTTTGCGCGGGTGGAACATCTGGAAGGGATTTTTTTGATTGTTTCGGAATGCGAAGAAAGGGGACAGAATAGCCTTCGGAAATGACGGACTGTACCCATTTGTCTTGAGTCAGGGATAGCCAGGCTTTTGGGTACAGTGACAACCTTCCCCCGACTGCCTCCGAAGGTGGGCAGCCGGGCAACACCTCAGGGATGCTGAAAGGGCTTATCAGAGAAGGCTTCTCGATTGCCCTGGTTCTGCGGAGCCCCCCTGCCTCGAGGGCGACGTCTACCATTGTTATTCCCGCCTCTGGCGGGGTAACGACTTTGTGCGTCAGGCGAAGTCCCTTGATTTTGTTTACGGAACCACATTTTCCCACTTTTCTGGCCTTTGGGGTAAGGCCTAGAAGGAGTAGAAAAACGGACTCCGACGGCAGAAAGAGTCTTGCCATCAGTCTCGCACCTAGTCAAGGTTTCTTTCACTTGAGGACCAAAGAGAGATGATCCATCAAATGGGGAGTTAGTGAAAGACGTCTTGAAGGGGTCCGCAAAATTGCATAGCCGCATCCAGGCATGCCTACGTAAGGCCACACCTGTCCCTGCGGCCCTACTCGCTCCATCAGCCGCATAAGAAAGGAGGCGCATGGAGGAGTTGGCTATGGAGTTAAGGGTAGCCAGCTGAGTGTTCATTTTATCTTGAAAACCCGCAGCTGTAGGATCCTTCAACATGTCACTCGCTTCTTTAATCAAGTCTCTTTGAAGACGAGTGAAATGGCACAGGTAGTTCAGCGAACGCATAGTAAATGTCGCTGATGAAAACATCCGCTTCCCGTACCTGTCCATGGACCTAGATTCCTTGTTAGGTGGATGGACAGGTACTGAAGGATCAGCTAGTTCCTTCTTAGTGGCAGCAGCTACCACCATAGCATCCACAGAAACTCCTTTTGTCAAGAACTGCTTGTCTGCTGGTGCCGTTATGAATTTGGAGGGTCTCCTGGGAGTGGGATCTACTGAATCAGGAGCCGTCCATGCCTTTTAGCAACCACCTGCATGAGGGGGTCAAAGGGGGGGGGACACCCAGGAGGTGGAAGGGCGAGAGCCAAACGCCTCAAGATATACAGATTCATCCTCCGAAGGGTTAAGGGCTGGCCAATTTCCCTCTGCTTCAGCATCCCTAGAATGTCTGCAGAACAGTCATCTTCAGAAGGGGAACGGGGAACCCTCGAATCATCTAAATCTGTATCAGATGTGATTGACTCAGGTGAGTCAATGTGTTTCCTCTTACACTTCCTCTTCCGAGGGGGCTCTTCTGCAACATCAGGAGAGGCCTCGGAAGAGGATGAAATCCCCACATGGGGTTCCTGAGGAGCTGGCTCTCTGCGGTCCGGGATGAGGGAGTGAGCCGACTTGACCTGAGGCACCGTGAGGGAGGGGCGGACGGCGCCGACTGTGGAGTAGAGCCAGGCTCTAACACACTCCGCATGACCTCGAAGCACCCCTGTCAGGCAAAGCCAGAGGTCCCCGCTCCGAGAAGCTGAGAACCCCTCGGCACCGACAGTGATGGCTCGAGGCCGATGTCGAGCCGAACTCACCAGCGCAAGCCCGAGAGGAAGAGCGGGTCGGACAAGGGTCCGATGCCACTCACCCCTCGAGCCGACGATGGAAGTCGGCGCCGAGATTCTTCTAAGGAAGAAATCGGAGCCGGCGATGGAGCCGAAGACAACTGTATCGGCTCCGACGCTACCACAGTCTCGGTTCCGACACGACCGGCCCGAGCTCAACGGAGTCGGAGGAGGAATATATTGATGGACAAGGGCAGGCATCGACTGATGAGTCGGGCTCTGAAGCATCTGGGCTAGTGCCTCGGACTTAAGAAGTCGACTCACTACCCTCTGAAGGTCATGATCCAATAGCCTCGATGACCTAGAGGAATGAGATTTATGGCTCCGTTCAGACAGCAGGGAGATCCTGGAGCCGAATGAACGGAGCCAAGGGACGGTGACCTGGACCTCTTCTCGATGTCGGCTCCGAAGATCTGGACGGAGCCGACACGGAACCTCTATTACCTCGGCTCCAGCCGAGCCGAGGAACCACAGAAACTGTGGACTGAGACTCATCGGCTCCAGCCGGAGCCGATGTAGGCGGAGGTTTAGAAGCCTTAGGTCTCGGCTCAGTTGCTGGAGCCGAGGACCTAGAAGCCTTAGAGGGCTTCCCAGAGACAGAAAGGGAATCCTCCGGCTTAAGAAGACCCCTCAGGATCAACTTATTTTTTTCTTTCCTGCAGGACCCTGGGGCTGAAGCCGTGGCATACAGCACAGGAGTCCTGCAGGTGCAAAGGCCCCAGGCAATAGACACAAGAAGTGTGACCGTCTGTCAGAGACATTTTCTGACAGCATGCATCACACTTCTTGAAGCCTGAGACCTTTGTGTCTTTAGACATCCTAAACAAAAGTGTAATCACACACACTCAACAGACACACTGATTACACTAATCTACTTTTAAAACTCAAAATAAACAATTAACTAAAGTTTACCAAGAGTAACACACACACACAACTAGGGGATGGAGAAAGGCCAGAAGGCCCGAGAGAGAACTTTAAAAGTTCTTGGGAAAAAAATTGGGATTTTCTGGAAAACCGGAGTAGAAAAACACTACACTAAGGGAAATATAATTAAACTCAAAAATATAGGGTTTTAAGTGTTCTAATTTTATCAAAATTACACTTATCAACAAGCCGGTAGAAAAACCAACACCTCGATGCTGTAGCGGCAAACGAGATCTGAGGTAACTCTCGCCTAGCATTGTGGGATATAAGGGGAGCCTCGAGCCGGTGGAACCAACTCTCGAGCTTTTAGAGTGGCCGAGTCGGAGCCGAGGTCGGCTCCGAACCCATCCAGCAAGAATGAAGGCGAGATAGACAACTTAACATCATTTCATTTAACAATGTTACAAACCAAGCAGCCTTCTACTCAGGTACAGAATACCCAAACATTTCTAAACGCTAAATAAGTCCACACTGAGAAACACAACAGGCTCGTAGTTGTTGGCAAACTCTGAACACTGCATATGATTGAACCCAGGGACAGAGATAAACAAAACATTAAATAAGAAAGGTCCCATAGCAGAACCTTGGGGAACCTCACAAGCAGCAAGAGCCAAGTCTGCCAGACAGTTTTTATCTGGGCTTCTTTTACCCTGTTTATCCAGCTCCTTATCCAGAATAAAATACTTGGAACAGTTTGTGAAGATTTTTAAAAGTCCCCTTGTAATAACATCATAGGGGATGGTATCAGAAGCCATTGCAAGGTCCAGTGTTATAACATCTGCAGGGGTGCTAACTACACAAAAAGTGTTTGTTGCATTTGGTTAGAAATTTACCAAATTGGTAAGGTAAGACCACTGAGACCATTGACTGTCAAGCCCATTCTGAGAAATTTCCATACTAATAAGTGTGGTAGCTGGTAAGTTAGAGAGAAAAAGAAGTTATGTCTTACCATAATGTTCCATCTGTGTTACTCATCTTCTTTCATTCATCACTAATCGGTTTGGTTCTGAGCCCTCAGAGTCGGCCTATTACCAAGCTCACGCCAGCCAAAAAAACTCTCAAGCTATGTCTCTACCCAGAATGCCCTTCTCCCTGTTACCTCCGATTGAGTTTGCTTAGAAAAGGAAGTAAAGCCGAGGCCACTTCTGCGCAAGTACCCTAGGGCATTACTTAGACCCAAAGCATCCTCCAGGAGCCTTTGGAGGGGAAGGAGGCTGGGAAGTGATGAATGAAAAAAGATGAACAACACAGATGGAACATTATGGTAAGACATAACTTCTTTATCTGATGTTGTTAATCTTCTTTCCATTCATCACTGATGGGACGGAATTTCAAGCTACCTTGAGGTCCATGGGCGGCTCTTATGGAAGAAAATTCCTGAGTACCACTGAGCCGAAGGCAGCTCTCCCTCTGAAGACCAGGTCCAATTTGTAATGATTGATAAAGGTATGAGGCTTAGCTCAAGTAGCTGCTGTGCAGATGCCATCCATGGAGGCCCTGGAGTGGAACGCTATAGAAGTTGCCATAGATCTAGTGGAATGGGCTTTGACTTCTTGCATGGCTTCATTATGGAGGGAATAGGTGAAACGCATGCAGTCCCTTAGACATCTTGAAATTGTAAACTTGGAAACAGCCTCTCCCATTTTGGGTCCTGAAAAGGAAATGAAAAGCTGATCAGATTTATTGATAGGTTTGGCCCTGTCTAGGCAAAAACTAAATTGTCTATGTACGTCTAAGGAGTGATGGCAATACTCCCCTCTACTGGCAAAATTCAGAAAAAACACTGGTAGATCAATGGACTGGTTAATAGAGAATTCAGAAACAACTTTGAGAAGAAAGGATGGGTTCGTCCGAACTGACACTGCCTTTATGAAAGACCAGATATGGCCTCTTGATACATAATGCCTGCAGTTCTGAGCCTCTTCTGGCAGAGGTAATGGCTACCAGAAACAAAGACTTCCAAGACAAAAACTTTAGGTCACATTTAGCAGCAGGCTCAAAGGGTTTTTGAGTCAAAGACATGAGGATTAAAGTGAGGTTCCACAGGCTGTCTGATAGGAGGCCTGAGATGAGAGGTCCCCTTGAGGAAAGCCTTGCAGAGGCATAAAGAGATAAGAGGGGTGCCATCTATACCATTGTGGAAACAAGAAATTGCCGCTAGATGCATTTGTAATGCAGACGCAGAGGCTCCATTATCAAATAACTTAGCCAAGTATTGAAGCACTGCAGTAACTGGAGCTGAATATGGGTCTAGCATGTTATCCTTGGACCAGATGGAGAACCTTTTCCACTTATCCTGATATAGTCTTCTGGTAGATGGTTTGCAGAAGGCCAGAATGATGTCTCGAACAGGGAAGGAGAGATAAGCTTGCCTGGTGCCTAGTGGAAGTGGAGAAACCAAGGTGTCAGCTTGAGACTGGACAGGTTCGGGTGACTCAACCCTTGGGGATCAGTAATCAGATCTGGTAGGGGGTCCAGAATCCATGGCGGGTATACCAGGTGAGGCCGAAGAAAGGGGAAAAAAACTTGTCGAGGGCAAAATGGGGCTACGAGGATCATCTTGCATCTCAACAAAGAGCTTTCTTTAGAAATTTTGGGATCAGGGGAATGGGAGAATAGGCACAGAGAAGTCCCGTGGGCCAATCATGGATCAGAGCATTCCTCGGTGGCTCCCCCTCTGGGGGAAGTAGGGATAAGTAACTGCTGTAGTTGGTGTTTGATGGGGAAGCGAAAAGATTGCAGCAAGGCTGGCCCCAGTGGCTGATGATTACAGATGCCACCTCAGGGTTGAGGGACCACTCATGGGGCATGAGGATGCATCTGCTTAGTTTGTCTGCAATCAAGCTGGAGCTCCCCGGGATATGCGTTGCTATCAGAAAGCAGTTGGAAGCCATTACCCACTGCCAAATTCTCATGGCTTCTCAACATAGCGGATAGGACTTCCTTCCTCCTTGCTTGTTGATGTACCTGACCACTGACATATTGTCTGACTAAACTGAAATTGTCCCAGAAGGGAGAGCTGAATGGAAGGCCTGCAACGCTAACAGCACGGCTCTCAGATCCAGAACACTGATATGCAGGTGGACCTCTGAGGTGGACCATGTGCCTTGGACAGTCTTTCCCTGGAAAGTGCAGTTGTGTACACTTACCATAAATGTAGATGTTAGAGTATATTCACTGTTGCAGTCATTACATTTGGGTAATCTACAGGCAGGTTGCCCTCAGTCAGCCTGAATTCCAAAGTCTTGGGTCCTCCGTCGGTTGCTGTCTCCTCTTCCATGACATCAGGTCATCAAGGGTATAAAACATGCAGCCGACGCCATTTTCTTTAGTTTTTCTTGCCCCCGATGTCAGGTGCCCCCAAAAAGGTAGCAATATTATAAATATTTATATATATATATATACATGCATCAATATAAACTTTACCTTCATCTACAAGCAAATACACCACACAGGTTGTAGAAGAAAGAGAAGGAAAGATAAACTGTAGAATGACAGGGGGATGGTGGGAGGGTAACCTGGACTGCAACAGTGAATACACTTGAACATCTACATTTATGATAAGTGCACACAACTGTACTATGATCTTCGTGTTTCACTTTTGCAGTCATTACATTGGAGTAGAATCCCAAAGCTATGGTTGGGAGGCTGGAGCTAAACAGCATTAGATGAGGCTATAAGGCCCTGCAGCACTGCAGTGGCAAAGCCTGCCCTGGAATTAGAGTAGAGAGGCAAATGGTAATGTTTTGTAAAGGTGTGAACAGAACTCCAAGTAGCAGCCTCTACAATGTCCTTGGTTGGTACTCCTCTGAGAAAGGCTGCTGAAGTAGCTGCAGCCCTGGTGGAGTGAGACCTAATGCCCTTCGGCACAGGTTTGCCATGGTGTAAGTAGCAGAAATGGATGCAGTGACTTATCCACTTTGAAATTGTCTGCTTTGAAATAGCCTTTCCTTCTGATCCTGCAGCATATGACACTAGTAATTGCTCAGTTTTTCTTACAGCTTTAGTCCTGCTCAAGTAGGATCTTAGCTGTCTGTGTACGTCCAAGGAATGCAGAATTCTCTCTCCTTTGTTCTGCAGATTTGGATAAAAAGTTGGCAGATGAATTGTTTGGTTAAGAGCCACACTGGAAACAACCTTAGGCATAAAAGTAGGATTTGCCCTCAGACACCCTGTCTGGGTAAAATATGATAAAAGCCTCTACAGCCACGAGGGCCTGTAGCTCCGAAACTCTCCTTGCTGAAGTAATTACTAGTAGCAGAGCTGTCTTCCATGATAAGAACTTTATATCAGCGGTAGCAGCTGGTTCAAATGGAGGCAGGGTGAGCTTTTCCAACACATAATTGAGGTCCCATGCATGTAATGGTGATCTTCTGGGAGGCCTTAAATTTTTGGTTCCTCTAAGATACTGCTTTAGTAAAGGATGAGAAAAGATTGGTGGCTCTGTATTGTAATGAGCTGAAATGGCAGAGGCATGGATTTTGATTGATGAAAAAGATAGGCCTTTGTCATGCATCTCAGTTAAGTATTGTAATATCGGAGGAATACGTGGTTCTGCTGTATCAGTTCCTTATGCTCGATTCCAAGCACAGAATCTCATCCATTTGTCAACATAAGATTTTCTAGTACTAGGCCTTCTGGCTTCCAAAATGACATCCATCACAGTTTTACTGAGAGGTGTCGTCTGTATGATTACAGGATTAGCCATGCTGCCAGGTTCAGAGTCTGCAGTTGATTGTGCAGGATCTGATTGTTTTGCTGGGACAGTAGTTGTGGTTTTTGAGGCAAGGTCCAAGCTGGGTATTGAGACAAGTTCCTTAGAATTGTATACCAGTATTGGCGGGGCCAGTCCAGGGCAATTAATATCATCTTTGGCTTCTCTTCTGACTTTTAGGAGGACCTTGGGTAGAAGAGGCAGAGGAGGAAAGGCGTAAACTGATAGGGTTTTCCAACTGAAGGATAGGGCATCCAACTTTCCATGCTTGTCTGTGATAAGTCCTTGTGCAGAATCTTTTCAGTTAATAATTTTGAGGAGAGGCAAATAGGTCTATGTCTGGGCTCCCCCATTTCTCTGCTATCATGCAGAAGACTTGCGGATTTAGTTTCCACTCGTGAGGATCCATAAGGTTTCTGCTTAAATCGTCTGCCAGAGTGTTTCGTTTTCCTGGCAGGAATTGAGCTTGAAGATTTGTTTGGTAGGTCAAAGTTGTGTCCCACAGTGCCATGGCTAATTTGCAAAGGGGGTAAGAGTGTTTGTTTATATACCACATGACTGAGGTGTTGTCCGTCTTTATCAGTAGTTGTCCTGGATGAAGTAAGTCCTTGAAGGCTGTTAGGGCATTTTGAACAGCTAGCATCTCTTTCTGGTTGATATGTAGATGCATTTGTTTTGGTGCCCATATGCCCTGAATGCATCTTCCTACCATGTGGGCCCCCCCAGGCACAATCTGATGAGTCTGTTGTTAAAGTTTGGCTGGCAGGGGGTAGAGTGAAGGGCCGTCCCATGTTTTGGTGACAGGCCTTTGCCCACCATAGAAACTCCTGTTGCAGGCAGGGGATGAGGGGAATCATTGTTTCCAGACTGTGTGAATGTTGACTCCATAAACTTTTTTGGTACGACTGAAGTTTCCTCATATGCAGTCTTGCATATGGAATTAGTAGGATGTAGGATGCCATGAAGCCCAGAGCCTGCAGAATTTGTCTTGCAGAAGACTGGGTTTTTGTTGCCATCAGTTTGAAGTAAGTAGTCAGTTGCCTTTGTTTGTCTGGCATGAGGTAAGCCATTTGGGCAGTTGTATTCAAGCTTGCACCCAGGAATGTTATCTTTTGAGAGGGTACCAGTTGTGATTTCTTTTCGTTTATTGTGTACCCTAGACATGTTAGAAGCCTTTTCACAAATGCCAGGTGTCGTAGAAGAGTGTCCTTGTTCTCTGCTTGAATGAGACAGACGTCCAAGTAAGGATATATTTGAATACTTCTTTGTCTGCAAAATGCAATTACTAGTGCCAGGCACTTTGTAAAGATCCTGGACGCAGTAGATAAGCCAAAGGGCAGTGCAGAGAATTGGTAATGCATTAAGCCAGCCTTGAATCTGAGGTATCTTCTGCACGACTGTCCTATTGGGACATGCAGGTATGCCTCTTTTAGTCACCAGCCAAGCATTCTTGCCCAGCATGGGCAGAAGCTGCTGCAAAGTGAGTATTTTGAATTTTGGAATGTCCAGGTATGTGTTCAAAATCGATAAATCCAGTATTGGCTGCCAGGCCTCATCCTTTCTGGGTACCAAGAACAGTCTTGAGTAAAAACCTTGTCCTTTTTCCTGTTCTGGTACTGTCTAAATGGCCCCCATATCCATGAGGAACGTAACCTGTTTTTGTGCCTCTGCCCATTGTTTTTTTGGCAGATCTGGCCAACCATTTGTCATTGGCACAGTGTGGAAATGGAATCTGTATCCCTGTGATACAATGTTTAGTACCCACTTGTCCTGGGTTATTAACTGCCAGTTTTGAGCAAAAAGTGCTAATATTCTCCCTGTGGGTGCTGCCAAAAGATAAGTGCTTGGTATAGGCAGAGGAAAGTCATTGGGATTGCTTTCTGTAGGTTTGCGCTTTATCTCCTCCAGATTTGGAGGTGGATGCGCCCCATTGCTTTGACCTGTATGAGTCTTGAGCCTGGTACCTGGAACCCTTAGGGCATCTGGATTTGCCCCTTTGAGCTCTGTCTGGAAAGGACCAATTTTTTGTAGGCCGGTGTCTACTGAATATAGGTGGCTGCACTTGCAGTTTGCATAAACTTAGCTTTGTCTTCCATTTTCTTTAAAACATCTTCTGCCTTAATACCAGAGAATCATGCTGTAAAGGTGCATCTAGCAATTTAGCTTTAACATAAGGCAAATTTTGTTCCTTTAACCAGGCATGCCTCCTAATCACATATCCAGTAACTGCGGCCCTGCAGGAGGCCTCTAAAGAATCAAAACCACATTGCAAAGTATGCTTTCCAACTTGCTCAGCTGCATGCAATAATTCCTGCAATTCCTTATTTTCTGCACATTCTGAAATCAACATAATTTTCTGTTTCAGCAATCCCATAACATGTTGTTGGTACTTAAGCATATGAAACTGACAGTTTAAGGCCCTGATTGCCCAGGTTGCAGATGTATAAACCTTTTTTCCCCATCTGTGCAGTGCCCTTGAATCTCTGTTGGAGGGGGTAGGGTTTTTTGCTGTTGAGGCCTTAACTCCCTTTGGACCCTGTGAAATAGTTTCAGGATCAGCAGCAGGGTTTATAAATAAAAATTTATGAGACTCAGGGACCCTGTAATATCTGTCAGGCTTACTGAGAGCCGGAGGTAAGGAGTCAAGGGTCAGGCTTGACTCCGAAAACACATCATCCGCAATGTCTAAAATTGGGGGAATGGCTAAAGGCTTGTGCTGAGGGAGAAGGAGGAAATACCTGAGCCTATTTTTTGATTCTGAGAAGTCTTGCCTCTCCCACTGAAAATGCTCCCTCAAAGTATGCAAGGTTTCTCCAAATGAATAATCCTCAGGAGGAGATGCAGATGGAATAGACTCCTCAGCATCAGAATCCTCATAGGGAGGTAAAGATAATTCCTGATCAGAAGAGGAATCAGAAGAAATAGAAACCTGATCTGAAGATTCATAATCAGTGTCTTGCCTAGGCCTCTTATCTGGAGGGGGATCAAGGTAATAAGGTCTTCAGCCACTTTGATCATCTGTTTTTTTAGGCATAAAAGCCTGTGCACGTGGCTCAGGTGCTGTTTTTTTTAGTTTTAGAAGGTGTCTTTGCAGCTTTCGTCGGTTTGATATAAAAATGTTGAGGTCTGAATACACCCTCAGAAGCCGGTGCCTGCTCAGCAGCTCCGGACCCATCCGAAGGAGATACATCCGTTGGTCCAATACCTTGAGTATCTTGTGGCATGCTGGGCTCTACATGGGTGTTGGTAGAGGCCTGCAACTCAAAGGTAGCGGGTATCAGGGGCTGCGAAAGTGCCTCACTGAGTACTGGCGAACCAGCGAATGGCTTAGGAGAAGCTTTGTCGTCGGTTTTAGATCTCGACTGCCTTTCTCTGTCCTTTTCTTTGCGCTTTTTATGTACTCCGGTAGTCGGGACTGCTTTCCAATGACATTTCTGGGTAGTTAAATCTGTTTCCAAAATACTTAGATGCAAAAATATACCGACGCTTAATAGTGCGTTGGTTAAATCTAGCACAAAACCGACAGCCAGGCACGTTGTGATCAGGGCCTAGGCAAGGAATACAGTATAAATGGAAATCCTTATGAGGTATTTGCTTCCCACAAGTAATACAATTATTAACTTTTTCTGACATCGGTAAAAAGCAAGAAAAAAGTTTCCCCAATGGGGTACTTAGCTTTAGTGAAGACTTCGGTTCTGAAACTCAAACGCAAATATTTCAGTAGTCGGCCGACCGGCACTTGCGAAATGCTTCTGCTTCGGGCACCACATGTCAAGAAAGACTAAAGAAAATGGCGTCGGCTGCATGTTTTATACCCCTGATGACCTGACGTCATGGAAGAGGAGACAGCAACCAACACAGGACCCAAGACTTTGGAATTCAGGCGGACTGAGGGCAACCTGCCAGCAGATTACCCAAATGTAAAGACTGCAACAGTGAAACACGAAGAACATATGCCCCCCCCCCCACTCGATCACGGAATCATCCGTGGTCAAAATGGCTGTGGGCTGGGGGGGGGGTTGAAATGGGTGGCTCCACAGATCTACGTCTGGCCTAATCCACCAAAGCAGGTCCTGTTTGCAGGAGTTGGTTACTCGAAATCCAGGAGATGACAATTTGGGAACCATTGACACAGAAGGAGTCATTGCAGAATCCACATATGTAGTTTTGCTAGAGGCACTACTGGGATTGACACAGCCATAGAATTTAGGGCCTGAAGAACTTCCCTTGCAGAGGCTGTTGTTTGGGAAAGAATCACGCGGAGTTGAAGCCTCAGTCAATGGAGTCTGTGAAATGGGAGTGATACCAGACAGGACTGAGTACTGAACACTGCTCCAATGAACTCCATTTGTTGTGTAGGGAGAAGGTTTGATTTCTCCCAATGTGTCGTTATACCCAAGAATTTAGCCAGAGAGATAGTATGGTGTAGCGCTGTTACCAGAAGATGCTTGGTGGGGGCGGTAAGGAGCCAGTCGCCTAGATATGGAAACATCCAGAATCCTTTTAGTCTCAAGTGAGCTGTTATCACTGCCATGCATTTCGTGAACACACTGGGGGCTGTAGAGAGACCAAACGGCAGGGCACAGAATTGGTAATAACTGGCTCCTAGCCAGAAGCGAAGCAGACTCCTGGAGCGTTTGTCCATCTTGATGTGGTAATACGCATTCTGGAGCTCTATAGAGCACATCCAATCTCCTTCTCCTAAAATGGGAATGGTGGACTGAACCATGACCATCCGGAATTTGGTTTGGGTGACAGACTTGTTTAAACTAATGAGATCCAAAATGGGACACCAGTCCCCTGACTTTTTTGGCACCAAAAAGAATCTTGAGTAAAATCCGGATCTGCGCTGGTCTGGTGGGACTGGTTGGATGACTCTTTTTTGAGACAGCTTTATAATCTCTGAATCTGCTTCTTCCCTTTGACTGGGTGGAACGTCGGGAAGTTTTCCTGGAAATTTTGGCTGACAAGAAAGTGGAATGGTGTGACCTCTGGTGATAATGTTCTGCAGCCAATGATCGGTAGGGATAGATTGCCAGGTAGCTTAGTGCAGAAAGAAATGACCCCCGACTACTTCCAGGGGTAAACAATCAGGCTGCCCCTCAGGAGTGCTGATAAGGCTGTCCAGAGAAGGAGTCCCTGGAGCCTTGATTGAGAGGACCCTCACTTCCCCTATAGTGGCGTCTTCCAGAATTGTTACCTCCGATGCCTCTGGGAGTATCACCATGTGCGGAATGGAAGGGACCCTGAGATTTCTTATGCCACATTTTCCCACACCTCTGATTCTTGGAGAAGGTATGTTTTGGGTTGGAAAACCATAGGCCTATGGCAGACAGGATTTTTCCATCTTATTCGCACCTGGTTAGCATGTCCTTCACTTTGGAACCAAAAAGGGATGAAGCTTCGATGGAAGCATTCAGAAAGGAAAACTTGAAGGGATCCTCGAGGTCACAAATGCGCATCCAGGCATGATGCCTCATAACAATGCCCAAACCCACTGCTCTAGCTGCCCCTTTGATCGCTTGTGAGATCAACCTCACGGACGAGTTTTATACTGATTCCAGGGTTGCGAACTGTGAGGCCACTTTGTCCCTGACCTCATCACACAACTGTTCTGTGAACGTCCCAGAGAGTTTGGAGATCAGGTCCCTCTGGAGCCTCGTAAAATGTGCCAAATAATTCAGGGATCGTATAGCAAAAGTCCCTGATGCAAAAACACGCTTCCCAAGTCTGACCACCACCCAGGACTCCCTGTTGGGTGGGCGGAGAGCTGGACTTTCCTCAGCCAAGTCCTTTTTCGTAGCCACCACCATAGTATCAACTGGTAAGCATTTGGACCAGTGCAGCTTCTCCTCAGGAGGGGAAAGAATTTTGTCTGGTCTCCGGGGGATCGCCTCAATGGAATCAGGATTCTTCCACGCGCATTGCGGGATGAGCTCGTCAGCAGGTGGGGTCAGCCAAGAGGTAGAAGGCCGGGCACAAAAAGCCTGCAGGAGTATGGACTCCTCAGATGAAGGGTTGGATGGCTTCCAGTCACCTCTCTGCTTTAACATCTCCAGGATGTCTCCGAAGGAGACATCATAAGAAGGTGACCGTGGGGACCCTTTCACCATCATCGTAATCCATGTCTTCTGTTAAGGACTCCTCAGGTGAGTCCACATGCTTCCCCTTGCATGTCTTCTTACGAGGGGGCTCCTCAGTGGGGGTCTCTGAGGAGGACTCGAAAGAGTGGGTACCGTGAACTGGGGTGTCCTGCGGCTTCTCTGCCCGGTATCCCAGGGGGGTGGTCTGTGACAGCTGCAGCTCAGGGGGGTGAAAACTGGGTTTCCGACATCAAGGGAGTGCTACCAGAAGCAAGAGCCTTCTCCATCACGTGGAAGGCAGGCCTGTCCGAAGAGGTATGGGAGCCCAGAACTGAGAAAGACAACCTCAGGACCGAGGTCACACCCCGCTCCAATGGCCCTGCCCCCACGGATGGAGCCTCAAGCAGTATCGGTGTGGATGCGGTCACTGGCACCAAGGGAGGAACCGAAGAGAGAGTCGGCACTGTACCCCAGGCCAATGCACCCATCCCTCAATCCTCAGATTGAGGAATGACCGGTTCGGCAGGAACCGAAGACCAAAGGGGCAAACTCGGAGCCAGAGTGAGATGAACCGTAGGCGCCGAGGAGATGGGGTCCAAGAAGGATGTCGGAGCAGAAGGCTTCGGAACCAAGATGGTCGAAGGAAGAGTGTAAGATGGAGTCCATGGATAAGGCAACCCAAGTCCTGTAGGTAGATGGGTCTTAGAAAGTGAGGGAATCCCCCTGGCTACCAACAGCTGGTCTACAATATGCACCACGTTGTGTTCAGAAAGGCTCCTGGTGGATCTAGTGGATACTCCAGACGGAGAGTCAGGAAGATCAAGAAAAGCGCTATACCCTTGGCCCAGAAATGGATCTATGGAGGGAGAGTATCGGGTCCGTGGTGCAAGGTCTGCCGGCACTGAAGTCTCTATTTTGAGACAGGAAGCAAATGGGTCAGATCCAGTGAGATCGGTACAACGCTCGGTGCCAAAATGGCACTCAGAGCTGAAACGGTCGGTTCCAAAATGGAAACTGATGGCATAGTTGAAGGTGTGCCCTGAGGTGAAGTAGCTACAGATGCCAAAGTCGAAGTAGGCATAGTAAGATCTATGATCGGTGCCAGAGGCAGGACCGGTGCCAAAACAGGCGTCAGTATCGAAGGTTTTGAGATGGGCGGAGCCGAAGAGGCAGATTTATGCTCTGACGATAACTTAGGGACCTTAGATTTTCCAAGCTTGCTCTGATCACCCGAGGGTGAAGAAGGAACAGAATGGGATCTCTTTTTGTCCTTTGAAGGAGGGGTTGAGACCTCCATCGCAGAAATGGCCTCTGAGAAGGGAGACTTGAGTAACCCCTTCAGAATGAGTTTATTTTTGCGCTCATCAAAAGTGCATTGGCTGAAGCTCTGACAAATATCACATGGAGGCTGCACCGAAAGGTGGGCCACTCCCAAACAGTATACCCAGTCATCATGACAATCACTGTTAGGTAACTTGCCTTTACAAGAAGCACAATGCTTAACGCCTGAAGTATCCTTCTTATCCAACATCTTGGTAGAAAAAAAAAACCACAGTCAACTGTATAATCCAACTATAATGAAGTCAACTCCATTCAAAAAAGCACAAAATACCAGCAATATAGCAATACATTTTTATGAAGAGAAGAAAGGGAAATACTTGAATAAAGATAAAAGCTAGCAGATTAAACAAGAGAAACAATGCCAACTATGGTACTGAAGAAACACCACAAGGGTAAGGGAAAAGGCCGTGCCAACAATGGTACTTGAAGTTTACAAACCGTAACAATGGGTAGAGTGGAAAGAATAGGATTAGACAGAAGAAACTACACTAGCAATATTAACAGTTTAATAAAATATGAAGATATCCAAAAAATTTTTCACAAATACCAAAAAAGATTTCACCTAGCTGAGAGCTCGGCTGAAACGCGGCTTTACAGCTTTGTGTCAAACGAGATCTGAGGTAACAGGGAGAAGGGCATTCTGGGTAGAGACCTAGCTCAAGAGTTTTTTGGGCTGGAGCGAACTTGGTAATAGGCTGACACGGTTCTGAGGGCTCGGAACTGAACCCATCAGTGATGAATGGAAAGAAGGCTAACAACATCAGATTTATTCTTTCAAAGCATTTCCCTGGGTTACATATAAGGCATACATGCCCACAACTGCTAACAAGCTGCTTAATAACATCCTTAAAAAAACTGGGAGAACAGTTGCTTGTTTCCAAAACAAATAAGTAAGGACTTTAGGGTTCTTAGAGATAACACAGTTGGTGCTGGTGTTCTACTTATAATATACAAAAAAATACTCCTATGATCAAATCAGGCTCTACATATGTACTGCTTTGGATCTCTGAAAATATGAAAATGTCCCCAATTTTGATCTCTGGGGAAGTCGTTTTGAAGCAGTTGTGTACTTAGGGACAATTTAGCCATGAACATGTTGACAACATGGTAATTTTTAATCACTTGCTCTGCAACACAGACACAAATGCTCTTCACTTTAAGGGAAATTCACACTGATTATTTATTTACCCAAGTTGGATAAATATGAATAAAAGCCCTTTGGGTTGTTATCAATATTTCTTAGGAGTCCTCATACAGGGTTGCTTTGTCTTCTGATATATTTATTAACTTAGCTGAAGTAGCCTTAAACTACTTATGTTAAATTCTGAAGGAAAATGTTTATATCTGATTTACTACTTTGGTTTACAAGTGTTGACTGCATTAGCCCAGCTCTTAGGAATAATCCTTGTAATTCAAAATGAATTCAATTGCAGGAGCTAAGAGCTGCAGCCAGAAGATGTTGTTTCCCTGATTGAGGAAAATGAGATTCAGAAAAATGTTAGCTGCAATAAGGAAAAACCTCATTACTGGTCAATTTGCATGTCTCTGAATCACATGGTGTTAATGCTAGTGTTAATCAGCATTTCCACATGGTAATCAATTCTGGCAGCCCATGCATCACATTGTCATAGGCAATGCACTAATTACACTCAATACTCTCCCACATACATGCACACATTCAAATACACACAGAGATACATCCTCATACCTCTTACCCATCCCTCAGTTAAAAGACCATCCCTGCTGTAGCCTCTTATTGCATTGCCCATCATACATCATGCATGATTATAGTCAGTAAATAATGCCAGACATTAGGGTTTCACTCATCTTGTTAAGAACCTGCACTGTGATGCTAAACATGCTGGTCTATTAACTTTTTGAGCGACTCCAAGTAATATTTAAAAATTATTCCAGTTGTTGTTTAGTGTTCCTCCTGCCTTTGTCCAGACATTTGCATGGTCACTTAGAGGTATGGTGCCCCATCCACAAAAACACACATGCCCCCGTTCTTTCAGACATACCCCTCATTCTTTACAACTAAGCTTGATTTTTGCCTCTACTCCATTCCTCATCTCTCTTTCACTTAGCACAGACTACTAAAGCTCTGGAATATTAATGAGCTGCTTTCTGTTTGGAGGTTACAGGGTTCGAAGCTTTCCCCCATTTTAATTACCTTTTTTTAAATGACTTACAATAACATTAAAAGTGCATTCTTATTGTCTAGTTGCAGCACAGAGGACTAAAGCTCTGAAGCATTACTGAACTGCTTTGGGTGCCAACAGTACATGATTCAAAGTTTTTTCCCTGTTCTTCTTTGGGAATTAGGGTACTAACTCGAATCCTTGCTGTCTAGTGCTATCCCCATATGACTACTGTGTTACAAAATCTGTTCTTTTAACTTTTTAAGTGACTTAGAGTAATATTTCACATCTCTAGTGTCCAAGATTCCCTAGGGGCGGCCACGTTGGTGCAGCGGTTAGTGTTGCTGCTTCACAGCAAGAGGTTCTCTGGTTCGATCCTCAGCTGGGGTGCCTTCTGTGCGGAGTCTGCATGTCCTCCCTGTGGTCGTGTGGGTTTTCTCCGGGTGCTCCGGTTTCCTCCCACATCCCAAAGACATGCTGTAGGTGGATTGGACACTAAATTGGTCCTAGGAGTAAGTGCGTATGCGTGTGCCTTCTGTGGAAGGTTGGGCGCCGGGCTGGCAACTCGACACCGTAAAACTTCACTGCCAATCATGAGCGGACAGGTGATCCGCTGTGGCGACCCCTAACTGGGAAAAGCCGAAAGAAGAAGAAGAAGTGTGTAAGA
Source organism: Protopterus annectens (assembly GCF_019279795.1). Taxonomy (NCBI): domain Eukaryota; kingdom Metazoa; phylum Chordata; order Ceratodontiformes; family Protopteridae; genus Protopterus; species Protopterus annectens. The sequence goes on along the minus strand of NC_056741.1, from coordinate 290,703,401 downwards.
TTCCCTATTCCCATATAAGTTTTATGCTGCAAAATCACTGTTCTATTAACTTTTTAAGTAAGTTTTGAGTGCTATTTATGGAGTATCCCTGGTGTCTACAGTTCCTTCCCACCAGTAGATGTTTTATGTTGCAAATCTGTTGTCCTATTAACTTTTAAGTGGATTTACATTAGCATTTAAATTCCCTTGGTGTCTACCCCCCAACACTGCATGATTTGCTTGTTAGTCTAGCGAAGTTTACAGGGTTGATATCCCTGACACAGACACACACAGTGCCTCTCCACAAGACTGCACTCAGACAGAGAGAGAGAGAGAGAGAGAGAGAGAGAGAGACATACCTATCCTACCTATCCCCTACCTAACCCCCCCCCCCACTGTAACCATCCAGGTTGGCACAGTCACACACACACACACACACACACACACACACACACCCAAAGCTAATCATCCCTGTGCATACACTCACACATGCAGCCGCACTCACTCAAACACCCCCACCACCAGCCGTCTGCTAAAATCCCCAGCACTTCCCTCTAACCTGATCTCAAACACTGAAAATAATGAGTTAATGCAAACTTTTGGTCAAGTTCATTAACTTGGCTGCACAACCTAACAAAGACAGTTAAGTGGAGTAAATGCCTTACGTCGAGCATTTCTGGGGGAACTGCATATTGCTAATTAGCAGAGGACACTCTCCTGGTACACCTCATAAGCATATAGTTCATAGAGGAGACTACTCACCTCAGTAAACCTACAGATCATATAGAATCACTTTTTTGGGTTTGTCTCTGAATCAGAAAGTGCCATCACCATCAATGGCAGCAGCCTGAGTTCAGGATTACCTCTGGCAGCAGCCCTTTCTGAATCCGGACTCTAGTATTAATAAAATCAGTACACTCATCAACAAGAGGCTATTTTCACAGAAACTAATTCATACCATTAACTCAATACTTTGAACAGTAAGTCATAATTCTCTAAACAATTTGCGCTACTGTTGCAAATATGGTTCTGAATCTTTACTGGAGCCTAAGAGGACAAAGGATACTGCTGAGAAGTAGAAAGGAGATACAAATGTATTGTACATTATTACATATAAAGGATACATAAATATGGTATCCAGGACATTATTCTTCTTGTCAACTTATGTTCACCTGGTTATATCCATTAATCAAGATATAACTCAATAAAGAGGCTTCCGAAGACCTAAAATAGATTACATAAACCTAAAATGTTACATTTCCCATAAATATCGATGCTTACTCTACAGTGATGGTTGACTCAACAGTTTTCGTCTTGTGTCAAAAGTTAGAGCTATGACAGAACCCCTTCCCCCAATCAAGATGTCCACCCCCTCCCCCCCAAAAGAGCAAGTATCTATCCCAGCAGAGTGCAGCCTCCCAAACATCTCTGATGCTCAGGTGAAGGCCGTCTTCTCCAAAGCAAAAAACACTGTTTCCATGGGACCAGATGGCGTCCCGGGTTGCGTCCTACATGAACTCCAAAAAGAACTAATCCCTCAAGTAAAACTGCTGTACAATCTCAGCCTCACTACAGGATATGTGCCCAAAGAATGGCGTACAGCAACAGTGGTCCCACTCCACAAAGGTGGCGCCGCTGCGGACCCTGGAAACTATCGCCCCATAAGCCTGACTAGCCTAGTATGCAAGGCTATGGAGAGGATCATCATGGAACTCATAAACAAAGACACTGGGGACCTACAGACACTAGATCCTACCCAATTTGGCTTCGTCAAGGGCAGATCCTGCCTTTTGAACCTGGTCGACTTCTTCGAAACAGTCACCAAGGCCATAGATGAAGGGAAGGTATTCCACACAGCCTATGTGGACCTCGCAAAGGCATTTAACACAATACCCCACTCAGGCATCATAGATAAGCTATCCAGCCTAAATATAAACCCCTATGTCACAAGATGGGTCGCAAACTGGCTCAAAGACAGAACCCGCAGAGTCAGAGTTGCTGGAGTCATGTCAGACTTGAAACCGGTCACAAGTGGCGTCCCACAAGGTTCTGTCCTGGGACCTCTCTTGTTCGGTATTTACTTTTCTGAGGTACAGGCCAATGTGGGAGGACTATGGCTCACCAAGTTCGCAGATGACTGCAAACTGGGTGCCATAATCGACTCTCCAGCTGACACAAACATCCTTCAAAAAGGTCTCGCAGAGACGGATAACTGGTGCCACAGCCATGGTCTAAAGCTAAATGCCAAAAAGTGTATAGTCAAACCCTTTGGCAAAAACAATGTGCCCACAAATTACCACATAGGTGGTAACCCATTAAGTACAGAGAAAGTAATTAGGGATCTGGGGACCCAAGTTGATAGCAATCTCTCCTTTGACAACCACATTGCCAAAGTGGTTAGAAAGACCTTCTACATAGCCCACCTCATCATGAAAGGATTCAAATCTAGATCAAGAGAGGTAATCGTGCCCCTTTATTCATCCCTCATCAGGCCCATCATAGAATACAATGCCCCCTTTGGGATGTACCTTACCCAACACCTGCAGCAATTAGAAAGACCCCAAAAGTACCTCACCAGGAGGATCAAGGGACTCAAACAGATGCCATATGCTGCTCGGTTAAAAAAACTCCAGCTCTACTCAGTTGCATACCGCCTACTTCGAGGTGATCTGTGCCTGACATATAAAGCTAAGTCCAACCCAGAATTAATGGACATGCTCCACCTCAGTAAATCTAAATCCCTTAGAGCCACGTGCTCGAGGGACTTGAACCACAGCACAGAAATAAATAGAACATGCTGGAGGGACAGATTCATAACCCAGAGGCTCCCTTCGCTCTGGAATAGAATTCCAATTCATGTTAGGCAGAGCACCTCACTGACTCTCTTCAAGAAGAATCTTGATGAGTGGATGGGGGATCGTAGGTTTGTCCCGGGGATTACTTCCGTGTCACTATTAGACAGAGGCACTGTAAACTAAACTTTAAAAAGGGCACAGTATACTCAAATCAAGGGGTGGCGTAAGCCAAACACAATCTGGCTAGGCTTATAAATGCCCCAGGGCAGATAGCCTAGTATGAACCTATGAACCTATGATTATATGTAATCCTAATTAAAGTCCCGGCTTTTTGTTACTAAATGAAAAATAACCTGGAAAGGCCATCATCTTTCCCTCTGTGGGAAAACTGCCACTAGCAACAGATACAATGCTAAGATTTTAAATACGAGTCACATAGTAGTTCAGCTTGTGCTACACAGGAAGCAGCTAACTTAACTCATTCTATGAAATGGGATGATTGTCCCTTAATGCAGAAAGAATAATCAACACCTAACACACCTGGGCAACCATTCTATTTGGATGGTGCAGTCGTGCAGCAGTTGCGTTGTCACCTCAAAGCAAGAGGTTCTCTGGTTTGATTCTTGGCTGGGGTGCCTTCTGTGCGGAGTCTGCATCTCGTCCCTGTGTTTGTGTGGGTTTCCTCTAGGTGCTCCCACACTACAAAGACATGCATCTGGAGCATTTCTCCCCAAGCCTCCTCTAAAACTTGGCTTCGTTCCAAGTCGGACTTTCCCGGTAAACACATGTTAAATAAATAAGTATTCTACTTTACTCACTCTTGAGTGGTCTTCTGAACAGGGGGATCACTTATGATTCGATGAACCTGTGTTCTATGTTTATTCTATGCTTACTATTCCTTGGTAGTGCCTTACAGAGGTAAAGGTAATACTGGATCTGACATATGACAGCAAATAAAAGTATGTCCACACATCTTTTGAAGAAAACTGCTAGGCCTTTCGCTAGTCTCCAACTTGAGTAGAATATGGTACAAGGGGAATTATCCACATGTCCAAGACATCCCACTCCTTCCAGTGAAAAGGGCTGTCTGGGTGCTTGGTACCGTCAAGTCTAAAAGAGGAATTGTGTCATGCAGCGTCATCTTGTGGCACAGACCAAACTGCTGATGCATTCACTGCCGGCAGACTTGTGCAAAGAAGGTTGGGGAGGGGAAGACTCATTTGCAAACAGCATATAAAACTACTTCAGATCACAAAGGGATAAGGCAGGCATACCAGCTCTATCTTTAACTTATTCTTTACGGCTCTATTGGAGGTGGAGAAAGCAGATTCTACACTGTGCACTTTAAGGACACCAACGATGATCTGTACCTGACCCCACCAATACTGCAACAGTTCTTCACTATTATTCAACATGCCTGTTCTGAACCTGTTCTAAAATTTGGGTTTCCTCACTTCCAGAAATTAGAAAATTCAGATCTAAATTACCTTCCTACCTAAATGAAGGAGCGGTACCCAAACATGCCTCCTCTCACTGTCTACAGCTGTTACTACCTCAGGGATGTTACTATTGGTTGCTGTTCAGAGAATTCCAGTGAAGCACACTGTTCTGCTCAATGACTACTACAATCAATGCATATAATTATTCATGTATTTATATCATATGCACTATTTTTTTTTGCCTTTCTCTTGTTCTGATATATTCTTCCAGACAAAGTCTCAAATGGATAACCTGTTTCAGTCCATTACCCTGCACAGTGAACAATAAAAATAATAAAATAAAAAAAATACAGTAAAGTAAAAGAAGAATGGCATATCTGCACAGGTGCATGCCATTATAAAATAGTATCCACTATAGATAACAGCCATGACAGGCTGTGGCACATTTTAGGGATAAGGATCAGAATCGGAAGGGGGAGACGTGAGGATTCAGAAAGAGTGGTGCACAGTCATTTTCACCATTATGATTTGAACTTTTTTACTTGATCATTAAAAGCAGTGTGTACATACTTTATACATAAGCATGCATCCTATTACAAAGGAAATACTGCCAGCATATCTAGCTGAAATTCTGCAAATTACATGTCATTTGTGAATATCAATATGATTCATATTAGATGTTTGTGCTACAAATGTATTAGAGCTGTATGTCACAAAGATGGTTTGTACAGACATGTGTGCTGAAGAGGTATTTTACAAAGTACTATTTGAAATGTATCCACAGTGTACCCTACTGGAATAGAACAGAAATGTACATACACTATTGTAACTGGTTTAATGTATATATTTAAACAAGGGAAACTGGAATACAGAAGATTAACTTGCAAAACTTCAGAAAAATAGCTGAAATTAAATTACTTTCTGGCAGGGACATAAAAAAGATGTTATCTTTCAGTTTCAATGTAGTAACAGACACAATGTCTGGGCTAAGAAGTTTTCTGTACTGTCTTGGAAGTATTTTATTATTTTATGACTTCCAGGATCTGCAAAGATCTCAGGGGAAGGCCGTTGTGTGATTCATAGGTTCACAGGTAGGTACTAGGCTATCGGCCCTGGGGCCTATACAAACCCAGCCAAAAAGGTACCCTGGCTTTTGCCACCCAAGAAATTTATTTTCCTGTGCCACTGTCGAGCAGAGCCACAGAGGTGATCCCCGGGGTGAATTTCCTATTTCCCATCCAATCATCAAGATTTTTCTTGAAGAGTGCTAATGAGGAGCTTTGTTTGATATAGATAGGTAGTTTATTCCAGAATATGGGAAGTCTCTGGGACAGGAATCTATCCCTCCGGCATGTTCTGTTTATTGTGGTGACAAGGTTTAAGTCCCTAGAGCTTGGAAGGATTGGGATTTCTTTAAGTGGAGCATGTCCAACAGCTCGAGGTTTGACATAGCTTTGTATGTTAGGCAGAGATCACCTCTGAGTAGGCGATATGCGACAGAGTAAAGCTGGTGTTTTTTGAGACGGCCTGCGTAGGGCATCTGTTTCAGGTCGGTAATCCTCTTTGTGAGGTATTTCTGTGGCCTTTCCAGTTGTTGTAGATGTCTTGTGAGGTACATACCAAAAGGGGCGTTGTACTCTATAATGGGTCTAATGAGTGATGAGTAGAGGGGAACAATGACCTCTTTTTTTCTGGACGAGAAACCTTTTGTGATGAGGTGTGCCATGTAGAAGGATTTCCTGACTACTGTGGTGGTGTGATTATCAAAGGAGTGACTACTGTCCTCCTGTGTCCCAAGGTCTCTTATCACACTTTTGGTGTTAAGTAGACTACCGCCTATGTTGTAGTTCATGGGTACAGAGTTTTTACCAAAGGAGATGACAATGCACTTTTTGGCACTGAGCTTGAGGCCATGGCTTTGACACCAGGCATCTGTCTTAGTGAGGCCCTTTTGCAGGATGTCCACATCGTTAGGAGTTTCGATTATGGCTCCTGGTTTGCAGTCATCTGTGAACTTGGTTAGCCAAAGACCTTCTGTGTTAGCCTGTACTTCAGAGAAGTAGACACCAAACTGGAGAGGACCCAGGACTGAACTCTGTGGTACTCCACTTGTCACTGGTGGATTTGGAGTCTGCTACTTACACCTTGTGGGTTCTGTCAGTGAGCCAGTTGGCAACCCATCTTGTGACATAGGGATTTATACCTAGTTTAGTGAGTTTATCTATAATTCCAGAGTGGGGGATGGTGTCGAAAGCCTTGGCAAGATCTAGATAGGCTGTGTGAACCACCTAACCCTTGTCTACGGCTTTGGTGACTGCTTCAAAGAAGTCTATCAGGTTTAGGAGACATGATCTACCTTTTACAAACCCGAACTGGGTGGGGTCCAGAGTTTGGAGATTACCAGTGTCTTTGTTTATAAGCTCCATGATGATATGTTCCATGGCCTTGCAGACCAGGCTCGTCAGGCTAATGGGGCAGTAGTTTCTGGGGTCCGTGGTGGCTCCCCCCTTGTGGAGTGGGATAACCATCGCTGTGCGCCATTCAGCAGGCACAAAGCCTGAGTTGATACTATGATTGAACATGGTACTTAGGTGGGGTGCCAGTTTGTTCTGTAGTTTGTGTAGAACGCAGCTTGGGATGTTGTCTGGTCCCATGGATGCTGTGTTCTTGGCTTTGGAGAGTGTGGTTTTTATCTGTGCAGCCATGATTACAGGAACTTTGCATTCTTCCGGTATAGAGATTGGCTCTTTAGGGGGTGAGGGGGGGGGGGAGTTAGCACTGAACCTATCTGCCAGGTTGTTGGCAATATCAGTTGGGTCTGTATACTTAGTGCCATTGTGCTGTAACTCAGAGCAGATCTGAGTGTTGACATTGAGATTCTTGACATAGCTATAGAATGCTTTGTGGTTGTCTTTAGAATCAGTGACAATTTTGTTTTCGTAACTAGCTTTGGAGTATTTTATCAGGGATCGCAGCTTCTTACTGAGGCTGACCAGTGAGCTCCTCCACTCATGGGATTTTACTCTCTTTTGCAACAGTTTCTTCCTTCTGTTGTACAGTTTGTTTATGGCAGGGGCCCACCAGATTGGCTTCCTATTTTTGGAGGATAGCGTCTTGGTTCTGTTTGGGATAGCACGATCCATGCACTCATGTAAGTGCTTATAAAGTGCAATTGTGTAGGATTCAGTAGTCATAACTGTATTGTCCATCTGCATGGGTGTCATGATGTTCACCCCTTCTGTCTTAAGAAGCATGAAGTTGGCTTTGGAGAATTTTTTTACCATGGTTTCCTTAATGGGAGTGGGGGCAGGATGTGAATATCTAGGGTAATTAGCTTATGGTCGGATCGGACCAATGAGGCATTGACTTCAGGTGTGGAATACCGGTCACTCATGTTGGTAATGACTAGATCTAGGATACTGTTGCCCCTGGTGGGGATGTGGATAAGTTGATCCAGGGCATTGGAGTTTATGAATTCCAGAAAGCGTTGAGTGAAGGAGTTGGTACATGAGTAGTTTTCCCAGTTAATGGTGGGGTAGTTGAAATCGCCCATTATTAGGGTGTTTGGTTGAACCCTAATATTTTCCAGTACATCAAGAAAAGAGGAGTGGGAATCCTGGGGCATGGTGGGTGATTTGTAGCAAGCTACAATTCGGATTGCAGTTTTGCCCAGAGTTAGTTGCACTTGGATAACCTTGGCTGCATTATGCTAACCTCGGCTGCATTATGCTGAGCAACTAGCCTGGAGGTGTGGATATAGGTTCATAGGTTATTACTAGGCTAACTGCCCTTGGGGCCATTTTAAGCCTAGCCAATTACCCCATGTAAGAATCAAACCCTGCACCTTATATCTGTAAGGTAAACATCTTAACCACTATACCAGCTTCCCAACCATATCCTTAATGAATATGGACACACCTCCGCCTTTGATGTTCCGGTCCAGGTTACATGGCCGAAAAGTGTGGTATGAGTTATAGCCTGGTAGTGCAGGGGTGCTCTCTGCAGCCTTGAACAAGGTCTCAGTCACTGCACAGATATTGATGTTCTCCATTTTAAGGAGTGCCTCGAGTGAATGCATTTTGAGATTTAGACTTCTAGCACTGAGTAGCATCACCCTCAGTTTTTGCTTGCCTGTTCCTCTTACGGTGGTGAATTTGTCATTTGAACCTTGCCTAAAAAAGGCACTAAAGGGGCGGAAAGAACCTTAGCCAGTATCCGGAATCCCAGGAGTGACAGATGCAGGCCATCTCTGCAAAGCATCGTGGTCTGTCGACCATGTCATCCCAGGCAGACAGATACTGGATCCCTTTAGAATGGCACCAGAAGCTTAGCCAATTTTTGTAGTCGATCATTTTGTCCTTGTACTGCGGCATCATTCTGGGTGATGACAGAAAGCTACTCAGGGCTAGGGTCATACCTGCCTGGGCTACAAGACTGGAGAGCTCTTCCATGTCTCTTTTCATGTAGTCCAGGGAGGTATGTCTCAGATCATTCACACCAACATGGACAATGACAGAGTCATATTTGTACTTATTGTGGAGTGACCCGAGTGCATGGGTTATGTGGCGGATCCTGGCACCCAACAGGCAGCTGACAGTAACCTTCTCCTTGTTTAGCCTGGTGAGTGGGACATCAGTGTGCCTGACTATACAGTCACCTATGACTAGTGTGTTGGGTACGTTGTTTTGACTTATTGGCTGTGGTTGAGTGGCACACACGAGTCTGCGGGCTATGTGTCATTTGGGTTGTGTTGGGGGGGGTGGAAGTTGCTTGCATTTCTGCTTTGGAGGTCTCTGTTGCTTGAGCAGATTATTATTGAGAGCCTCCGCGAATGTTTTTGTGTTTCTATGTGTGGATCTTGGTGGTGTAGATTTAGTGAGACTATGTGATGAGAGTGGTGTGGTGCAAGTGTTTACCTTCTCCTCTTGACTGTCAAGTTCAGTCTTGATTGGAGAGAGCTTTACCTCGAGTTTGGCTAGATAAGTGCATCTCTCACAGGCTGTAGAGTTAGGTGGTAGGAGGAGAGGGTTGTCTGTGTACATGAGGCAATTTCTACATTGCGCCAAGATGCCCAGATTCATCAGATAGACAGGAAAGAACACTGGGAGCTGACCCTTGGACATGCCTGAATAAAAAAATATTTTCCTTTAGATAAGTGAGGAAAGTGAGTACAAGAGCTGTTTTTCTCTAAGCAAGTGAGGAAAGTAAGTACCAAAACTGTTTTCCTCTAGATAATGAGGAAGGTTGAGTGCTGTAGTAATTAGTAGGTTATTTAGTGCTTACAAGTTCTGAACAAGTGCTGATCACTAATAAGAAAATTCAAGTGCTAAAACTAAAAATCTGTATCTGGACTAAACTAGTTACAGGAAAGGGGGAAACGAGAGCAAATGTGGGCTTTTAAATCAGAAAGTAGAGAAAGATGGAAAAACTGCCTAAACGGCCAATAACTACAATTTCTGGGCCAGAACCACTCCTTATGTGGTAGATAGGTTACCTAGTGCTTACCATTCCCACTGATAAGCTAGAAGGCTTCCCTCCAATGCAGAAAGCTTGGGGGGGGGGGGCTCAGAAGCTTACATACAGTCCTGGATACAGCAAATCTGAATCTGGACTATGCTAGTTACATGAAAGGTGTGTATATATATATATATATATATATATATATATATAATACAGCAAATCTGAATCTGGACTATGCTAGTTACATGAAAGATATATATATATATATATATATATATATACAGAAAAGTAGCTAAAACAGCAGTAAAAACAAATCAAATGCAGTGCAAGCTAGCACACGAGTATGTAGCAATGTTAGACCAAACAGTTTAAAAAATGCAATTAAATTAAAAATGACTAAAAACAAGTGCAGAAGGAGTCTATTAGGTAGAATGAGGTAAAGAGATGGGACAGGGGGAGTGTCCCAGATCAAATCTACAGTGGGGGCGGGCAACTGCAAAAGCCTCCAAATTTAAACAACAACACAGGAATAGGGAAGGTGGGTATGGGAAAACCAACACCTTCAGCAGAGATCTGAAATACTATACAGTGAAGCAGAAATAACAGTGCACAACTCTAAAGTCAGCCAGTAATGATATAAAATTAGTCAAACAACAATTACCAGTACACAACTCTGAAGTGCCAGAAAAAATATACTCAGCTCTGTACATCTCCAGATAGTTTGAAGAGCACTCTGTCAGGACACAGGAAGGCTCCAGCAATGATATGCAGACTTTTACTAAGAGGGTCTAATTTTATGCAAGTAATCCTTGAGATAGTCAGATAAAACACAGGATGTAAAAGCAGTTATACCAACTTAAGACACAGAGAAATAGGAGGAGGGGGAAAAACACCTTCAGCAGAGATATGAAAAACTATACAGTGATGCTACATACTGCTAGCTTTCAGCAGTCAGGGACAGAGTCAGATGACAAGAAATGATGTCATTCTGCAATCTATCCCAGCTGTAATATTTGAGATATTAATTTAAGAACTGTCTGAGAGAAAGACTGCATTCTGCATTCTGTATTATGTCTTTGACCTGGCAACATCAGCTAGAGGATCTAGTCACCACACATCTGCCTTGCTGTCCTAATTAAGTAAGTGTACCAGGGTATAGTAATTCTCTTAGATACATTCAGGAATATAGCAAAGCTTAGCGTAGATATTTTTCTTTATTTATTTGAGACTGTCCTGCAATGTTGTTTTAAATATTTCCTGTGATTTTGAACTCTGACGTTACTGTAAATGTACATTTAGTATTGTCTTGTTCTTTTATTATTAAATATATTTAAACCGTTCATTGTGGCTGGTCTGTCTAGACTTATTTAAGCTCTGAGAGTTCTTCCATATTTATGTGGCGACACTGTGTAGGGCACTTCTAATAGCCTTGCTCTTGATCAAACTACCATTTGTATTGATAGTATCATTACACAATAAGATTGGACACCCTTTGTTAAGGGCCTTTAAGTAGCTGATAAAGAGTTGGCTGGTGGCAGTAATAACTACTTTATATTATGGGCAGAAGGGGGCATAGCTAGTAAAACTGTGTCAGCCTTTCCCAGGTAGGTGTGTGTGTGTGTGTGTGTGTGTGTGTGTGTGTGTGTGTGTGTGTGTGTGTGTGTGTGTGTGTGTGTGTGTAAAACAAATCTCCAAGAGTGTGTGTATGTCAGCTACTTGGGCAGGGACACGAAGCACTGGTTGGACAGAGAGGTGCTGTAGGTCTCGGCTTGGCCACTCGGCTGAGATCTCAACTCTATAGATGTGCCAGTGGGGAGTTTTACTGGGGATCTCGAGAAAGAGGGAGAGACATGCCCTGGGCTGACAGTGGTCTTTGTGTGCTCTTAAGGGAAATTGCACTTCATGCAGAAAGCTGTATCTGGAAATACTGTGTGTGTACTGGTCATCCTCCCAATCTACGTCCCCACTGGTGCTAGTGGTGAGGATTGAGGCTCTTTGATTACTGGTCCAGTGGTGGTGCATCACACATCCATCTAGACATAAAATATATAGATCTGGATCATGTTGTCAATAGCCAACTCATCAAGCACAACTTAACAGAGTTCAGTTTTCTGACAATACCAGATCAATGACAAGCTAATAAGTTGAGATACCAACGTTTTGACTTAGCAGCCACATAACAGACATGCTGCAAATCACAAAACATAAGTAATTTTACTGGAGGGGAGACACTTCTCCCTTCATTTTGGGGAGTGTCCCACATCCCCTGCTACTTTATATATACTAACTTCGACTTCACACTACCATGGAGACCTAATGTTTACACAGAGAACTGAACTGCCCAGTCTGCATTAGTGCTCAACAAAACTAACTCTAATGACTGAACTTCTGCACTTCTGACTAGTGGGCAATCAATGACAACAACTGACATCAGAGAAGAGAAATGGACTACACCTAATTATAACCCAGACACATTACACATTTGGCAGTGTAGGTGGAGTGATCCAAATGAATTCAGAACAACACTATAAATAAATGAAGAATCACACTTGATAACAAATAAATACACCTGGATGCTACACAAGATATACTAGTACCACACTTCAACATATTTCACTATTCCCTCAATGTATTCCTGTGAAAGTGTACTGCAGATGAGACACCAAAACTTATTTAAGTTAATTGAACAGTTTTTATAATGCACTGTACTTCTTTATTCTACATGAACTTCATCTCCCTTCAAAATTCTGCAACAAGATATCTCAAATGTTAGAAATTCTTGACATCACATAAATACAATACACCACCCATTCCCTGAACTGACCACTCTTCCAGATTTCAGCTGAAATCTGACACTTTTGGGTGTCATTTGCAATCTTGGTTGTTAATAAGATAATGCTGTGGGAGGGATGGTCACTAAGGTACAAGTCACAAAATGGGTCACTTTTACTCTGTGTATACAAATGCAGTCCACTCATTGTTTGTATAGGCACCCGCAAACAGTAATGTCAAACTAAAATAACACCAGCTAAGGACATATGAAATGTGTGACAGTGATGTTACAACATGTGAAATTACTTAAAGATTATTATGGCACTAAGTGTATGAATGTGCGCATGTATTTAGAAGACTTACACCATTATATGTAATTGCACCTTGAAAGAAGAAGTGGATGATGTCCTTAATGCATTTGGGGAATATACAGATTAACATTACTGGTTAGTAGTACTGTGGACACACGTGTGCCCTTGCATACATGCACACATATGCACTCTCTTTCTCTTCTTTCTGGAAAAAAGGTTAAATGAACAAATAAATGGTATAGAAAATGTATCCTTTTTGCTGCCCTGTTTAAAGGGGTAAGGTAATGCATTACCTTTCAGTTCACTGTGTTAGAGAAAATGTATTTCTCATGAACATTCTTCAGCAAATGCATATTAACTTACAGTTTCTTCACAAATTAGTCAAACAAAATGTTTATAAGTTATGTTGAAAACGATATGTAGTATAGATGCATGATTATGCAAACCACAGTTACCTAATTTGCAGTTTTCAAGTATTTTACAACTGCATTCTAAATATCAAGCTACAAGTGTATTTAATGTATTAACAAATGACTGAAGGTAAAGAAACTGCTGAAGGGGTTAAGGGATGTTACTATGATCAACAGAGTGGTTTTGGAAGGGAGGAAAGAAAACAATGTGAAAGAGATTCTGTTTTATGTGAGCTCTGGCCTCCTCAGGCTGGGGATGAGTAGTTAAAAGGAATGTTGGGGAGACAGCATGTACTGGTACGGAAAGATACAAGGTTGAAAAACATGACAAGTTTCTAGGCTAGGTGGCTTGTGTTTTTAAAACATTATTTGTTAGTAAAACACATGGTTAAGTGTTTTTGTGCAGCACTAAGCAAGAAGAACGAGGGTCTGCAATGACCCTATTTGTTAACAAACATGAAATGTCAGAATTCTGCATGCATGTTACTCATAAGAATCACTACATAAACTGTATGTTTTTGCTGCTTGGTGAGACTGATTTGAGAATTTTGTGAAGGCAGTCTCCCAGTGCTGTGATTTGTGATTTGAAAATAAACAGGGGAATGTTTTGCACATCCTGAAGTATTATTCTTGACTCAAGACTAACAGGTAAATCATTGTTATTTATGTATATTCTGACACACCATATCACCTGTAATAACAAACTCTTGGACAGAGGCAATGTTGCAGTGACTACGATGTTCTTAATAAGCTCCCTAAATTATCAAAAAAATGGATACTTAAAGGTGAAGCCCTGATGACAGATAATGCAATTTTTCTTTTTGATAAATTATATGCAAAAGGGGAGTATTCTTATTAAAACAAGAAAGTACAGCAATTGTAAACAAAACAGCTACTCACAACTTGAATAAGGCTAGCTTAAAGAATTAAATACCTTACATGATTTTATCAATACACACAGCAGTTATTCACAGATGCCACCCCATTTACAGAAGCACTTGTCCTACTGCAGCAAAGTAAGCAGGTAAACGAGTAAAGCAGTATATCACTTATTAGAATTTGCTGTTAATTTTTAGAAAAAATCAAAAAAGAGCTGTTTAGGGATCCTGACAGCCTTCAGTAGTAATTTTCTGCCAAACCATACAGCCATTATTTTTTTTTTCTGTATTATTCAGCAGTTCCATGACCTCCAATCTTCAGAAACAATACTCGTTAACCTTACGGTACGGCTGGTACAGCAATGATACCCTTAGTTCTGCTAATTATGGCATTGTGCCTCTGAATTTTAACTAGCTTGTATCCCAAAATACCAATCAAAGTGAATTTGTAGATCACAGAGTAGAAGTAATGGAACATTATTATTACAATTATACAGGCCTTAGCTTTGTAAATGGAGAATTGCAGGGTACCTGGCAAAGGAATTTGCAGGCCAAAGGGTAGAAATACCAGGGTGAAAGAATGTATACTACAAGGCTGCACAGCATTCTGGCTAAGTTTGCAGGTCATAACTACATTGCCCAGCACTATAAATGACTATGATCCTCATTAGTAAGACAATATGTCAATAAATATAAATAAATAAATAAAATACTGCATGGATTACTTTGATGACCAGGGTATGCAGGCTGCCTAATCTGTACCCCAAACTGAGTAAACTAGAGAGCTCAGCAGCAACATTCATTTATAAATGCACTGAGAATCCAGGACTCATAAAATTGGTAATGGAAGATGTGAACCCAGATCATTCTTAATGGAACTTTCCTACAAACAAATTTAACAGTTTTCAAAAAATTTTCAAAGATGAAAGGCAGCAATGTCAAAGGTCTCATCACTTCCTGCTTAAAAAAAAAACAAACAAAAAAAAAAACATGCAAACAGGCATTCACTGCCAAAGATGGAGGGAAATAAAATAGTGCAACACACATTATTATACAAGCCAAGTCATTACATTACATTTGCTTTATGACAGAAAGGGACTAAATGACTACCTAGTAGTCTCCTCCGAGTTTATTAATTCAGCAACTACTTCTACTCTAGTTTATAATCAACAACTCAAATCGCTTTATACCACTTAAACATTATCATAGCTATTATTTTAACAGTCTTTTGAAAGACATTGTGTTTAAGCATTATACAGCTAACCAAACTGCACATTGTGTGTTACAGCATTACCCTCGTTCATTGCAAAAGAGGAGGCAGACTTCATGCCACAGAGATTAGAGTTCTGACTGCGACCTAGATGAACCAGCACTGACTAATGACCTGGGAGATGGAAGACTCAGTTCTGATCAGCCAAAGCTAGCTTCTCCATTATGAGGCAACTGCAAATTTTGAAACTGACTGGAGCCAGACATTCATGGCACACAAACTGATGGGGTGGAAATGCATGCTTGGATCTGCCAAACCATGTTCTCTGCAGCCTTCAGTGTCTGTGTGCATGTTTGTGTTTGTGTGTGTGTGTCTGTGTGCGGATGTGCACATGTGAGTGTGAACATCAGCTCACACAGGGATGGGATGAAAAAAAAAGGCAAATCCCTTATGGCAGCCTACCTGAATTGGTTCCTGCCCAACAGGAATAAAGATTAAATGATCGGGTCATGGGAGGGTTGACAGTCCAAAGATAATGGAGAGAAAAAGAATCAGTAAAATGAATAAAATTCCGGAATAAAATACGGAGATAAATTACTTAAGTGTTCAAGTTTTCACAGAAATGGGTGAGATATACAGCTGACTAAATAAGCATTCTCCCAGCGAAGTTTTTCCATTCTCCCATCAAAGTTTTTCCATAAGCAGAAATAAGACACAACCCAAAAGCTGTGACTGGCTACAGATACAATGTACGCAATCGCATTTTCTATGGAATTATACAGTCAGAATTGAAACTACCATAATTTCTACTAAAAAGGTAAAAATATCATAAGAACATACAAAGAAAGTACAGTTATAACCAGTACAGATGTTGTGTCAATCTAATCTCTGTTTCTTCCCTACTTATGGTTGCATATACAAACAGTCACTCCATCAAATAAAAAAAGCATGCTAACCTAGTTTATGACTCCAGGCTCCATTAATACACCAATCGGACTGAATTCCAGCATCAAGCAAAGATCATAATATGTAAAGTATACAACTAGCACACTTTGTCTCCTTGCTAACAGTAGTAAGTAAAAGACTAATCCTTCTTACAGTCACAACTGAAAAACAAAGGTAAGACAAGGGGGTGATAAGAAACAGTGCACTGCATTAAGCAAAATAGCAGGGTCCATAGTGGTGTACCATCAATAACTGGTTTAGACAGACATGTAGCATGATCTCACTAATAAGAAAAACATTACAGTATGCATCACAAGCAAATAATCCCATAATGCTACACAAATGGGTATCAACATTACAAGACAGCCAAGACACATGTAAATGATAAAATCAAACATGGCAACTCAATTAAAAAAATGTATAAAACTTGTACAATGAGCTGTGGTGATCAGCTTATCTGAACACCACCGTTTCGCTGACAGCAGATTATTACACTAGGAGTACCATCTGCTTTAGCTGTTTGGTCTGAGTCAGGGGCTAACACAGAAGCCAGTGTTCACGATGTTGCACACCACTGCCCTTAACATTACAGATGACTCCATCAGTGGCTGAAATACATCTCTTCCACAAGTGGGATGTGTTGACTGCCGACAGTAGGCACAAGTACTTGTGCAGCACTCTCATCCTTGCTTTAGGGACCTTTAGAATCTGACTGGGGACATGCTAGGAGCATCACTGGCCTCATCTTCACAAATCGTATGTTAGTTCCTAGATGTGATGCTAATGCATGTAAAAGAGACTATAGTACAGTTGTGTACAATTACCATAAATGTAGATGTTCGAGTGTATTCACTGTTGCAGTCCTCACATATGGGTTATCCGGCTCCCGGTACCCCTCAGTCGGCCCGAATACCAAAGTCATTGGTATATGACGTCGGCTGCCGCCGATTGTAAAACTGATGTCAGAACGCCAGGTATAAAGGGAGGCATCCGACGCCATTTCCTCAGTTTTTCTTGCCTTAACTGTCAGGAGCCCCTAAAAGAAGGATAACTCAGGAAGGTAGTACCCTGGACACATGTCACACAAAAAAATTAAAAAAAAGTATATAGTCTGTGCCTTAGGAAAAAAGGGGGAATGGAAGGTGGGAAACCAGGACTGCAACAGTGAATACACTCGAACATCTACATTTATGGTAAGTGTACACAACTGTACTATATTCTTCGTGTTTCACTGCTGCAGTCCTCACATATGGGTTGATTCCCAAAGCCCACGAAAAAGACAAAGGGTGGAGGAAGGATCACAGATTAAGGGTTGGTAAAAAGGCCCTGCAAAACTGCAGAGGCAAAACCAGCCCTGGATTTAGAAAACAAAGGTAGATTGTAATGCTTTGCGAAAGTATGGACAGAAGATCAAGTAGCTGCTTCTAGAATGTCCTTAGTAGGCACACCTCTCAGAAAAGCTGCAGAGGTAGAGGCTGCTCTAGTAGAATGGGTCCTAATACCCTGAGGGGGAACCTTACCATGCTGCAGGTAACAAAAGTGAATACAATGAGCAATCCATTTGGAGATGGTTTGTTTTGAAATAGCTTTACCCTGAGCCCCAGGAGCAAAACTAACCAACTGTTGAGATTTTCGAAAGGATTTAGTCCTGTCTAAGTAAAATCTCAGCTGTCTATGCACATCAAAAGAGTGCAGAATCCTTTCCCCTTTATTTTGGGGATTGTTGAAAAATGTAGGCAGGTGAATAGACTGGTTAAGGGTTAAACTGGAAACTACCTTAGACATGAAGGAGGGATTAGTTCTCAGAGAAACTCGATCTGAGTGAAAAATAATGAAAGGTTCTACTGCCATTAAGGCTTGCAGCTCAGATACCCTTCTAGCTGAAGTAATAGCTAAAAGGAAAGCAGTCTTCCGGGATAGAAACTTCAAATCTGCACAGGCAGCTGGCTCAAAGGGAGGCAGAGTAAGTTTTTCCAGGACAAAATTAAGATCCCAAGCGGGGAGCTCTTCTGGGAGGTATAAGATTACTAGCTCCCCTCAAGAACTGTTTCATCAAGGGGTGAGAAAAAAATGGGTTGCTCAAAAGAACAATGAGCCGAAATTGCTGAAGAGTGAATTTTGATTGAAGAAAAGGAAAGTCCACCATTAAGCAGTCCTGCTAGGTAGTCAAGAATGAGGGAAAGGGAAGGATGAGAAGAGTCTTCTCCTTTAGCTAGCATCCAAGAGCAAAATCCCTTCCATTTACCTGCATATGATTTTCTTGTGCTAGGCCTCCTGGCCTCATGAAGAACTTCAACCACCTGTTGGGAAAGATTTAAAGCATTAGCCAGGCAGTTAAATGCAGAGTTTGAAGATGAGGATGAAGGAACATTCCCCCTCCCTGAACCAACAGATCTGGTACCAGGGGAAAATGCCAAGGCTGAGCTTGTGAAAGGCTGCGAAGGAGGGGATACCAATGCTGCCTGGGCCAATCTGAAGCTATCACAATAGCCTTTAGTTTTTCGTCCCTTATCTTTAGCAGCACTCTGGGAAGAAGAGGCAGAGGAGGGAATGCATAAACTGAGAGATGTGTCCATGGGAAGGACAACGCGTCCGCCCTCCAAGCTTTGTTGTCAAACTCCCTGGGTCAGAAGGTTGGAAGGAGATGACTGGTGTGAGAGGAGAAAAGATCCACTTGTGGGGTGCCCCATTGATGAGTGATGCGATGGAAAATTTCCTTGTTCAGTTGCCACTCATGAGGCTCCAGAACATGTCTGCTCAAATGATCCACCAAGGAGTTTAGCCTCCCTGGGAGATATTGAGCTATTAGATGTAAGCCCATGAATGTTGCTATGGACCATAGTCTCATGCTTTGTCTGCACAAGGGGTAAGTGTGAGTTCCCCCTTGCTTGTTGATGTACCACATGACTGTAGTATTGTCTGTCCTGATCAGCAGAGTCCCAGGGTAGAGTAGGTCCTTGAAAGCCAGCAAGGCCTGCTGCACTGCCATCAATTCTTTTAAGTTTATGTGCAGATGAATCTGCTGGTTGCTCCAAGTCCCCTGTATGCCTCTGCCTTCCAGATGAGCCCCCCGTGCAACATCTGAGGCATCTGTGGTGAGAGTCTGGCTGGCAGGCAGTGGGCGGAAAGGCAGACCCTTGTTCTGAGAACAGGCTGTCGCCCACCAGCGGAACTCCATTTGTAGAGAGGGAATCAGGGGCAGAATCAAGTCTAAGTCCTGTGTGTGTTGACACCAAAGATTCTTGAGGTACCACTGGAAGTTTTCTCATATGCAGCCTTGCATGTAGGATCATCAAAATACATGAAGCCATGAACCCCAGTGCTTGCAGGAATTGCCTTGCAGAGAGCTGGGTTATGCTTGCCAAGTTCATGAAGTAAGCGGAAAGATCTTGCTTCTGTTGAGGGAGGAATACCATCTGTGTGGCTGTATTCAGACTCACTCCCAAGAAAACAATCTCCCTTGTAGGAACCAACTTTGACTTATTTTTGTTGAGAGAGTAACCCAAAGAGGTGAGAGTGTTCTTCTAGTTGTTCTGGGGAGTTTGCTTGAATGAAACAGTCATCCAGGTAAGGATAAATTTGAATGTTTCTCTGCCTGCAAAAAGCAATGGCTGGAGCCAGGCACTTCGTAAAAACTCTGGGAGCAGTAGATAACCCAAAGGGCAGTGCAGAGAATTGAAAGTGCTGCTTCCCAGCCCTGAAGCGAAGGAACTGCCTGCAACTCTCCCTTATTGGGATGTGCAGATAAGCCTCCTTTAGATCCAAAGTTACCAGCCATGAATCCCTACCCAGCATTGGTAGTAACTGTTGAAGGGTGAGCATCTTGAATTTGTGTATCACCAGAAAAGTGTTTAGAATAGACAGATCCAGAATAGGGTGCCAGGTGCTCTCTTTCTTGGGTACCAGAAAAAAACTTGAATAAAAGCCTAGGCCTGCTTGATTTGCAGGAACTGGCTCTATAGACCCCATAGTCAGTAAAGAAGAAATGTGAGTTTCTACCTCTGCCCTGAGAGTTCTGGGTTTGTCTGGGTACCCTTGTAAAACAGGGAAGGTGTGAACGTAAAACTTGTAACCTTGGTTTACTATACTGAGCACCCATTCATGGTCTGTGATGGTAGACCATACCTCTGCGAACCTGGCTAACCTTCCCCACAAAGGAAACGCAGGGCCCACAGAGGTAGGCACAAGAAGGCCGGAGTCATTGTGAATGTTTGCTTTGGGAAGCAGAAGAATGCCACTGCTTAGGCCTTTGAGGGGCAGAAGGCTGCCCTCTGGAAGATCTGAAACCCCTAGGCCTAGAGCGACCCTGCTTGCCAGGATCAGGGAAAGACCAGTTCTTGGAAGGATAATGCCTACTAAACCAAGGAGGCTGAACCTGAAGGAAATCTTTTACAGCTTGCATAGATTTTGCCTTATCCTCCAACTTCTTCAGTACCTTCTCAGCCTTATTACCAAAAAGACTGTCCTTGTGCAAAGGAACATCCTGCAATTTAGGCTTAACAGGTTCAGAAAGAGGCTGCTCCCCGAGCCAAGCATGCCTTCTAATTACGGAACCAGTGGCTGCTGCTCTGCATTAAGCCTCCAAAGTGTCAAAACCACAATGAAGTGAATGCTTAAAAACTGAAGTGGCAGAATTCTGTTGAAAAATCATATACAGGCAACCTTGTATCCAGAAGCAAACTTTGTGATAGAAAAGCAAAGCAGTTTAAATGTCCTTAACGCATAAATTTATTGCAACACAAACAAGCATTTTCGCCGTGACTCCTGTCACAGCTTCATCAGAGATACAATGAGACAGTTTCAGAAACGCTCATTTTAAATGTTAAAACAGGAAGTGAGCAAATAGTCATCATTTCCTGAAATATATATATATTATAATGAAAAAATTGTTTTTATCAAGAAAAACTCCAACAGGAGACTAGAATAATTTAACCAAGCCTACTACATTAATAACAAAATGTATTAATAAATCTTATATAAATGTATTAAAGACGTTTCAATACAGTTAAAAATGTATATAAAAAATACACTAAATATAAAACAAAATACTCAATAAGTAGTTTAAGTGCATCAGTCAAACCAAACAAAATTAACCTCAATAATAGTAATAAAATACGTTAAAAACTTTGAAGTTATTACCTAAAGTAGCTCTTTAATTTTAGAACAGCTGAAATGTTGCAGTTTTCATTCAGACCCGGAGGTCTGAATGCATCCAATTTTAACTGCCATACCAGTTCTGAATTTTCAAGAATTAAGGAAAAAGGACCTCCTCTTATAGTAGGAGCTACATGATCAATACCCATGAAACTAAAATTATGTCCTGGGTTTGTGTTAACATGTTTTGCTAATGCATTTTCCAACAAAGAATTGTTGATTGCGTATGAGTGTTGGTATATCCTTTCCTTAAATTTATGGTCAGTCTTGCCTATGTAAAACGCAGAACAGCAATTACATAAGGCAATATAAATGACTGATCTTGTTTCACAGGTAATCTTATGATGGATATAATATTATCTATTCCTCACCGTAAATGTGTTACCTGTTTTAATTAGTTTGCACCAATTGCAAAAGCCACATTTTAAAGATCCCCTTAGTCTATTAAAGGAACTTAAACCAGATGTATGTTGCAACAGTTCTTTAAGGTTGCTTCCTCTTTTGTAGATCACATATGGGCGGGCTCCTAAAGTATCTAATAAAGAAGAAGAATTAGCTATTTCCATTTATATTTATAGACCAGCAATTCTACCTGCAAAAACGGGGAATAGCCATGGGCTCGCCCTGTGGGGCGAGCGTGGCTAATTTGTTTGTGGCCTTCTGGGAACAACACTTCCTAATGGCTAACCAAAATTTAATGAAGTATGTCAGTTATTACACAAGATTTTTGGACGACATATTCATCCTTTTTAAGGGTAATGAAGAAGAAGCCAAAATTTTTATTGACACACTTAACTCTACCACAGAATGTCTTAAATTTACATACAAATTTTCAAATTCTGTAGTTGATTATTTGGATGTTAGATTGTCTAAGGATTTGAGTAAAATGATCTACTACTCTACGATCTTTAGAAAGCCGACATACTGCAACTCCTTCCTGCACTACTCTAGTTTCCATCCACCGAAACAAAAGAGGTCCATTGTTAAGGGCCAACTTGTTAGAGCAGGAAGGATGTGCAGTACACTTGAAGATTTTAGACATGAATGCCGGTTTTTAAAAGTTTTATTCACTAACCGGGGTTACCCTTTGTGTTTATTGGAGGAGCTAATCAATGAGGTTGATTTAAAACGGGTGGAGGGTTTTTATAAACCCTTATTGAATTAGGTTTACAACACGTCTACTGTCACAGATATTGATGGTGACGTCCCTGAACTGTCTATTCTTAATAAGCAGTCTGGAAGGAATTTTTCTTTGAGTTTTATTACTCAATACAATTTGAACTCACCGACCATATGGTCCATCATTTTGAAAAATTGGCACTTTATAGCTAATTCTTCTTCTTTATTAGATACTTTAGGAGCCCGCCCATATGTGATCTACAAAAGAGGAAGCAACCTTAAAGAACTGTTGCAACATACATCTGGTTTAAGTTCCTTTAATAGACTAAGGGGATCTTTAAAATGTGGCTTTTGCAATTGGTGCAAACTAATTAAAACAGGTAACACATTTACGGTGAGGAATAGAAAATATTATATCCATCATAAGATTACCTGTGAAACAAGATCAGTCATTTATATTGCCTTATGTAATTGCTGTTCTGCGTTTTACATAGGCAAGACTGACCGTAAATTTAAGGAAAGGATATACCAACACTCATACGCAATCAAAAATTCTTTGTTGGAAAATGAATTAGCAAAACATGTTAACACCAACCCAGGACATAATTTTAGTTTCATGGGTATTGATCATGTAGCTCCTACTATAAGAGGAGGTCCTTTTTCCTTAATTCTTGAAAATTCAGAACTGGTATGGCAGTTAAAATTGGATGCATTCAGACCTCCGGGTCTGAATGAAAACTGCAACATTTCAGCTGTTCTAAAATTAAAGAGCTACTTTAGGTAATAACTTCAAAGTTTTTAACGTATTTTATTACTATTATTGAGGTTAATTTTGTTTGGTTTGACTGATGCACTTAAACTACTTATTGAGTATTTTGTTTTATATTTAGTGTATTTTTTACATACATTTTTAACTGTATTTGAAACGTCTTTAATACATTTATATAAGATTTATTAATACATTTTGTTATTAATGTAGTAGGCTTGCTTAAATTATTCTTGTCTCCTGTTGGAGTTTTTCTTGATAAAAACAATTTTTTCATTATAATATATATATATTTCAGGAAATGATGACTATTTGCTCACTTCCTGTTTTAACATTTAAAATGAGCGTTTCTGAAACTGTCTCATTGTATCTCTGATGAAGCTGTGACAGGAGTCACGGCAAAAACGCTTGTTTGTGTTGCAATAAATTTATGCGTTAAGGACATTTAAACTGCTTTGCTTTTCTATCACAAAGTTTGCTTCTGGATACAAGGTTGCCTGTATACGATTTTTCAACAGTTTTTGCTTCTTGACTACTTGTTCCGTGAGTTTTAATGGATACAGGCACTCCTGATAGTCCAGTTAGCCCTAATATTTTCGGGACAGTTTCACAGGAAAAGAACCTGAACAACATGGATATTTCGTCTCTACTGGCAACGCTAACACAGAGGATTGAAGCGTTGCATTCACGTATTGACTCTATTGAACAGCGTGGATTGAATGTAACCAACACTACTACTGGTGCCGGCTTGACACTACATGCCGGCTTTAGCAACGAGGAGAGCTGTCCATCCCTTCTGGCAGCTCAATTGTTTCCTATTACACCATCTAGTGTTCAAACACAATTAGGTGGTGCCCGCGTTGTGTCTAATGCCATTCCGGCTACTACGAGAGGGTCTGGCAACGCGTCCTCTGTTTCCAACATTCGTAATAGAGACAACATGAGTTACGCGAGGGTGACTAATGCTAACATAGAACCAACAATTGACAAAAACTTACTGGAAGGTACAAACACGGCTATGGTGGATGCGGGAAGTTCCCCACTGTCTGACTGGATAAATAAAGAAAACCCGTTTACTTTCCTGTCGTCTACGACTAATCAGACTGACTCAGGCGACAACCTTCGACTATCTACTGACACTACTAGCATTAATGAAAAACTAAAGACATTTGACTTTAAGCTCCTTAGACTTAAAAAAGTGCAGCTTGAAGCAGCTTATTTCCGACA
Organism: Protopterus annectens; assembly: GCF_019279795.1. NCBI lineage: Eukaryota > Metazoa > Chordata > Ceratodontiformes > Protopteridae > Protopterus > Protopterus annectens. The sequence goes on along the minus strand of NC_056741.1, from coordinate 290,678,936 downwards.
GTGTCTAGAGGAGAAACTTATACCGAAAGGTTTACGGAATAACTTTACGCCTTCCGGACTTTTGGTAGATAAGTCCTTTTTCACTGACCTTAAAAGTTTGTTTCAAGAACAAGGTTTTCAGTTATTAAATATGATTGTAAAACATTATGATGTATATATATACAGATACTTATAACTGATGTTAACAAATTGGACAGTGAAATTAAGAATGATATGACATTTTTACAGTTTAAATACGACTATGAACGTATATTTTCCAGTATCGATGCCTTTATGGTGAAATTAAAAACTAATAAGAACAAGAAGCTAGTGAGGGATAGGGTAGCCTACCAGGATGAGAAGGCATACCCGAATTTACAATTTCGCCCTCCAGCTTCTAATACTAGTGATTCTAATACGTCTTTAACTGTTATAGATGAGGGCCACTTATTAGATGATGAAGTGGTTGAGAATCAAGAAGAGACTCATCCAAGTCAGGAAGTGAGACGGAGTAATAGAATTAGGAGCAATAACAATACCAAATATACTAATAAAACAGGACATAATAAACAACCAACAGTAAATGAAACTAATGAGGGGTTTTTTTTAGGTCAACAGAATCGGAGGAAGGTGGTGAACAGGAACAGGAAAACATAATACCATTTATAGATGGAACTATTGAATTGGGTAGTCAGCCATCCCTGCCTGTTATTCTCACTAACCAGAAGAAAGATTTCACTATTTATAATTTCTCCTCTTTAAAATTAGATTCAAGTCTTGTTGAATTATTGGCCCTTGGTTATACATTTGTCCCTAGTTCTCCAGGGAATATAGCTAAAGTTCTTATAGACTTAAAATGCTTCACACGAAAACTAAATTTAAAAACGATTTTCAATATTGAAGCTGAATATGATCAAAATAAATTAAAGCTATCCAGCGTCTTCAATCCACCACTACAGACAAATTTACAGCTTTTTGAATCAATGTGTGAAGTGGATATTAGACATCTTTTCACTACATTTAATAGAAATACAAAAACAATTGGACTAAATATTTCCATAGACCAACGGGAGTGGCTTAAAAATCTTCGGTCTCTCCCTGTCAGGTTTTTAAAACCGGATAAGGGGGGTGGTCTGGTGGTATTTGATGATTTTCAATATAAGGAAAGAATGTTCCAAGTACTTGATTCACCAGCCTATGAAACATCTTCTCTTAATGAGATTAATACTACACATGGTCGTATTAGAGGCTATTTTCGTGACCTTTTTCTATCTAGAAAAATAGACTTGGACACATACAACTTTATTGACATCATACCACCTAAGACACCTGTGATGTTCGGAATACCGAAGATACATAAAGATGTAAAAAACCCCCCAATGAGGGCACTGATAGACGGAAGGTCGTCCATGACCTATCCATGCTCTAAGCTAATCGACAACACATTGTCAAAATATTCGAAATTGATACCAACAATTTGTAAAGACTCATGGTCTTTCCTATCTGATATTAATAATATCCTTTTTGATCCTGCCTCGAATTTTTTGACAATAGATGTTGTCGATTTATATACATCAATCCCCCACACAGAGGCGGTAGAATGGATCGAACTACTTCTAAAAGATTTAAATGCACCTCAGTCCGAAATTAATATGGTGACTGAATTGTTAGACATAGTGTTGTCTTCTAATTTCTTTTTATTCGACCAGCAATTCTACCTGCAAAAACGGGGAATAGCCATGGGCTCGCCCTGTGGGGCGAGCGTGGCTAATTTGTTTGTGGCCTTCTGGGAACAACACTTCCTAATGGCTAACCAAAATTTAATGGAGTATGTCAGTTATTACACAAGATTTTTGGACGACATATTCATCCTTTTTAAGGGTAATGAAGAAGAAGCCAAAATTTTTATTGACACACTTAACTCTACCACAGAATGTCTTAAATTTACATACAAATTTTCAAATTCTGTAGTTGATTATTTGGATGTTAGATTGTCTAAGGATTTGAGTAAAATGATCTACTACTCTACGATCTTTAGAAAGCCGACATACTGCAACTCCTTCCTGCACTACTCTAGTTTCCATCCACCGAAACAAAAGAGGTCCATTGTTAAGGGCCAACTTGTTAGAGCAGGAAGGATGTGCAGTACACTTGAAGATTTTAGACATGAATGCCGGTTTTTAAAAGATTTATTCACTAACCGGGGTTACCCTTTGTGTTTATTGGAGGAGCTAATCAATGAGGTTGATTTAAAATGGGTGGAGGGTTTTTATAAACCCTTATTGAATCAGGTTTACAACACGTCTACTGTCACAGATATTGATGGTGACGTCCCTGAACTGTCTATTCTTAATAAGCAGTCTGGAAGGAATTTTTCTTTGAGTTTTATTACTCAATACAATTTGAACTCACCGACCATATGGTCCATCATTTTGAAAAATTGGCACTTTATAGCTAATTCTTCTTCTTTATTAGATTCTTTAGGAGCCCGCCCATATGTGATCTACAAAAGAGGAAGCAACCTTAAAGAACTGTTGCAACATACATCTGGTTTAAGTTCCTTTAATAGACTAAGGGGATCTTTAAAATGTGGTTTTTGCAATTGGTGCAAACTAATTAAAACAGGTAACACATTTACGGTGAGGAATAGAAAATATTATATCCATCATAAGATTACTTGTGAAACAAGATCAGTCAGGGGGGTATCCATATTGCCTCAAGACTGGTGGCAATTGCTCGGAGTTCTGCATGCACTTACATAGGCAAGACTGACCGTAAATTTAAGGAAAGGATATACCAACACTCAGGAATCAAAAATTCTTTGTTGGAAAATGCATTAGAGGGATAAATGTATCACCAAACACCATCATACTAGGTGACTTCAATTACCCTAATATAGACTGGGAACACTACTCAAGCCCAAACACCCTAGCCCAAAAGTTCCTGGAATTCATAAACTCAAATGCCATGGAACAACTAGTCACCATCCCCACAAGAGGAGATAACATACTTGATCTCATCATCACGAACATGGGAGCACAATGTTCAACACCGGAGGTGTACCCTCACTGGTGAGATCAGACCACAAACTAATCTCGCTGGAGGTCCTCATCCCACCCCACCTGAAATAAAAGACCACAGTAAAGAACTTCTCAAAAGCCGACTTCACACTTCTAAAGACTAGTGTGGTCTCCTTTAAGGCCCCGAGCCGGAGGAAAACAGTACTCTCAATCCGCTGAATCACTTACAAATGCCTTCTACCAGCACCTGCAGGATTGCATGGATAAGGCAATCCCAAGCAAAACAAAGACTCTTTGTACCAAAGGCAAGCGTCCAGTCTGGTGGACCCCAGCCATAAACAAACTCTACAACAAAAGGAGGAAGCTACTACAAGATAGAGCAAAATCCTTAAAAGTTAAGACACCCTTGATCACTATAAGTAAAAAACTAAGAGCTCTCATAAAATCATCCAAAGCAAATTTCGAGAGAAAAATAGCTAAAGACTCAAAAGACAATCATAAGGCCTTCTTTAGCTATGTTAGAAACCTGGGAGGAAACTCCCAGATATGCTCAGAGCTAGTTCAAAATGATGTGAAGATTACTGATCCTACAGACATTGCCAACATACTGGCTGACAGGTTCAGTGCAAACTTCTCCCCTCCCAAAGGAGAGATATCTATGCCAAACGATTGCAGCCCCACAAACATCTCCAGCGCCCAAGTGAGAACTGCTCTCTCCAAAGCAAAACACACAGCATCCATGGGACCTGATGGTGTCCCCGGCTGTGTGCTCCATGAACTCAATGAGGAATTAAACCCACAGCTAGGACAGCTGTTTAATCAAAGTCTTACCTCTGGATACGCACTCCAGGAGTGGCACACTGCAACTGTGGTACCACTTCACAAAGGCGGTGCCTCCACCGACCCTGGAAATTACCGGCCATTAGCTTGACAAGCCTTATCTGCAAAGCCATGGAGAGGATCATAATGGACCTCATAAATAAAGACATAGGGAATTTGCAGACTTTGGATCCAACCCAGTTTGGCTTTGTCAAAGGCAGATCATGCCTTTTAAACTTGGTTGACTTTTTTGAAACAGTCACCAAAGCCATTGATGAGGAAAGGCAGTCCATACAGCCTACCTCGATCTGGCTAAGGCCTTCGATACAATACCCATTCGGTATCATTGAAAACTCATCAGCTTAAATGTCAACCCATACATCACAAGATGGGTTGCAAACTGGCTGAGTGACAGAACCCACAGGGTCAGAGCTGCTGGCGCCATGTCAGACTCAAAGCCTGTCACAAGTGGTGTCCCACAGGGCTCAGTCCTGGCCCACTCTTGTTTGGCATCTACTTTTCGGTACAAGCAAACACAGGAGGGTTATGGCTGACAAAGTTTGCAGATGACTGCAAACTGGGCGCCATAGTAGAAAACACATCTGACACAGATATCCTTCGGAAGGGTCTCACAGAAACGGATAACTGGTGCCAGAGCCACGGCCTAAAGTTAAATGCCAAAAAATGCATAGTCATACCCTTCGGGAAAAACAAGGTTACCTAGCTACCAAATAGGTGGCAATCCACTGAGCACAGAAGAAGTTATCAGGGACCTGGGGACCCAGGTTGATAGTAGTCTGTCATTCGACACCCATGTAGCTAAAGTAATTAGGAAGACCTTCTACATTGCCCACCTTATCATGCACGATTTCTCATCTAGATCAAGGGAGGTCATAGTCTCCCTTTACTCATCACTCATCAGACCAATGATTGAGTACAATGCCCCATTCGGAATGTATCTGACCCGACACTTGCAGCAGCTGGAGAGGCCACAAAGTTCCTCACCAAAAGGATAAAGGGTCTCAAAAATCTGTCCTATGCTGCCCGACTGAAAGAACTCCAGCTCTATTCAGTCGCATCATTGCTCAGAGGTGACCTTTGCCTAACATACAAGACCATGTCAAAAACAGATTTGATGAATATGCTTCACCTCAAAAAATCTAGATCCATCAGAGCCACAAGGGCGGGAGACTTAAACCTTGACACGGCTATTAATAGGACGTGCTGGAGGGATAGATTCATCACCCAAAGACTCCCTATGCTGTGGAACAAAATCCCGGTACATGTGAGGCAGAGCACCTCGCTGGCCTTGTTCAAGAGAAATCTTGACCAATGGATGGGAGATCGCAGATATACCCCAGGGATTACCTCAGTGTCACTGCTCGACAGAGGCACAGGAAAATAATGGGTATAGTTCCCCATACTAAAGGGGTGGCGTAAGCCACAAAACGATGGGCTAGGCTTGTAAATGCCCTCGGGCAGATAGCCTAGTATGAACCTATGAACCTATGAACCTATGTAATTGCTGTTCTGCGTTTTACATAGGCAAGACTGACCGTAAATTTAAGGAAAGGATATACCAACACTCATACGCAATCAAAAATTCTTTGTTGGAAAATGCATTAGCAAAACATGTTAACACCAACCCAGGACATAATTTTAGTTTCATGGGTATTGATCATGTAGCTCCTACTATAAGAGGAGGTCCTTTTTCCTTAATTCTTGAAAATTCAGAAAGTACAGTTTTGTACCTACCATAAATGTAGATGTTCGAGGATCCACATTGCTGCAGTCCTAACTATTGGGTAGTCCGCTGTCCAGTCGGCCCGAATACCAAAGTATATGGCTGACGTCGGTCAGGGCGCATTAGACTGACGTCAGTACGTCAGGGTACTAATGCGCATGACCGACGTCATATCCTCAGTCTTTTCTTGCCCCAGATGTCAGAAGACCCTGAAAAGATAAGGCCAAAAAAACCAAAAACTCCCAACATATCTGCACCAAAATATATACAAAATATACAAAATTAGCAGAATATAACCTCACCTACACAACCACCCCTAAACACAGAGGGAAGGAGGGTAAATTGGACTGCAGCAATGTGGATCCTCGAACATCTACATTTATGGTAGGTACAAAACTGTACTATGTTCTTCATTCCACATTGCTGCAGTCCTAACTATTGGGTAGAATCCCAAAGCAGAGGTAAGGGAGGCTGGCAAATCATAAGGAAGCAGGAGCTGATAACATGCCTTGCAAAATAGCTGTGGCAAAACCAGCCCTAGACTTAGAGTAGAGAGGAAGGTGGTAATGCTTAGAGAAAGTATGCACTGAACTCCAAGTAGCTGCCTCCAAAATATCCTTAGTTGCCACTCCCCTTAAAAAAGCTGTAGAAGTGGCAGTAGCCCTAGTGGAATGAGGCCTAATCCCAGCTGGAATCTCCTTGCCATGATGGGAATAACAAAATGCAATGCAAAACCCAATCCACCTAGAAATAGTTTGTTTTGACACAGGCTTGCCCTGAGAACTCAAAGCAAAAGAAACAAACAACTGCTGAGACTGCCTAAAATCCTTAGTCCTGCTCAAATAATAACGCAATTGCCTGTGTACATCTAAAGTGTGCAAAATCTTTTCCCCTTTATTTTGGGGATCTGCATAAAACGTAGGCAAATGAATAGTTTGGTTTAAAGCCACACTAGAAACCACTTTAGGCATAAAGGAAGGATTAGTACGTAATGATACCCTATCCTTATGAAAAATCAAAAAGGCTCCGCCATAAGGGCCTGTAACTCAGAAACCCTTCTTGCAGAAGTAATGGCCAACAAAAAAGCAGTCTTCCATGACAAGTATTTTAGTTCAGCAGTAGCTGCAGGCTCAAAAGGTTGTAGAGTAAGTTTCTCCAACACAAAATTGAGATCCCAAGCAGGAGTAGGAGCTCGTGGGGGTCTTATATTCTTTGCCCTCTAAGAAATTGCTTGAACAAAGGATGTGAAACAATGGTGGGTCACAATCATAGTGAGCTGAATTGCTGCAGCATGAATCTTAATGGAAGAGAAAGACAAACCTTTGTCCAATAACTCAGTAAAGATATTGAAGAGCCACACTCAAATTGGGCTCTGAAATCTCCAAATTCTTTGCTGCAGTCCAAAATAAAATCTCTTCCATTTTTCTGCGTACACTTTCCTTGTACTAGGTCTTCTGGCTTCCATAATCACATTTAAAACTTGTTGAGCAAGTTGAGACCTGCTGTCTTTCAAAACAGAATATGCCAGGCTGTTAGATGAAGAGAGTGAAGCTTGACATTGAGCAGACGCCCGTCCTTCTGAGACAACAGCTGTGGAATCAAGGGTAAAGGCCATGGAGGCTCCGTTACCAGACTCGTCAGTAATGGGTACCAGTGCTGGCGAGGCCAATCTGGAGCTATTAAAATCATCCTTGGCTTGTCTTGTCTGACCTTTAGAAGCACCTTTGGAAGAAGAGGCAGGGGTGGAAACGCATACACATGAAGATTTTTCCAACTGAAAGAAAGAGCATCCACTTTCCAAGCCGTGTGATGAAACCTCTTTATGCAAAACTTTGGCAGCTGGTGGTTTAGTGGAGAAGCGAACAGATCTATGTCTGGAGTTCCCCAGGACACTGTCAACTTTTGAAATACATGAAGATCAGTTTTCCACTCGTGGGGATCCATGATTTGTCTGTAACACATCTGCTAAGGAGTTCTGTGCTCGGCAGAAACCTTGCCCTGAAGAGTTAGTTGCAAGCTAAGCAGTCTCCCATAAAATCATTGCTTGCCTGCACAATGGGTAAGAATGTGTTCCCCTTGTTTGTTGATGTACCACATGACAGTTGTGTTGTCTGTTAGAATCAACACCTGCCCTGAAGAAGTAACTTCTTGAAAGCCATTAATGCAAACTGGACTGCTAACATCTCCTCCATGTTGATATGTAGATGCTGTAGTCTGGCAGGCCACTTGTCTTGTATCCACTTGCCATTTAGATGAGCTCCCCAAGCAATGTCTGAGGCATCTGTCGTAAGAATTTGACTCGCCTGGCCGGGTCACAGAGAGTCCCTTGTTTAGGTGACATTCCTGAGCCCACCACAAAAATTCCTTTTTGAATACAAGGTATTATTTGAATGACAGTGTCCAAATCCTGGCAGTGCTGTGTCCATACATTTTTGAGATACCATTGTAGCTTCCTCATATGCAGTTTGGCATTGGGAAGCACCAGAATACAAGATGCCATGAACCCTAAGGCTTGAAGGACTGTCCTTGCAGTCAGCCGGACTGAAGAGATAGTTGATGGAAGTAACTGGAAAGATTCTTTGTTTGTCCGGGGTTAAAGGCCATCTGGGCTGCTGTATTCAGTCTCACACCCAGAAAGCACATGTCTTGAGAGGGTACTAGACTGGACTTTATTTCGTTCACAGAATACCCTAGGCATCTAGCACTGCTATGACATATTCAAATGCTGTAGGAGGTCTTCCTTTTCTTGAGCCAGAAACAGGCAATCATTCCAAGTAAGGATAGATTTGAATTCCTTTTAGCCTGAAGTAAGCTATCACTGGAGCCAGAACCTTTGTGAATACTCTGGCGCAGTAGATAAGCCAAAGGGCAATGCAGAGAACTGATAATGAGAATTTCCAGCTCAAACGCAGATACTTTCTGCAACTTAGTCTTACAGGCACATGAAGGTAAACTTCCTTGAGATCTAAAGTTACCATCCAGTGATCCTTGCCCAGCAGAGGTAAAAGCTGCTGTAACGTCAACATTTTGAACTTGGGAATGTCTTTTGGTGCAAACTAATTAAAACAGGTAACACATTTACGATTGAGGAATAGAAAATATTATATCCATCTTAAGATTACCTGTGAAACAAGATCAGTCATTTATATTGCCTTATGTAATTGCTGTTCTGCGTTTTACATAGGCAAGACTGACCGTAAATTTAAGGAAAGGATATACCAACACTCATACGCAATCAAAAATTCTTTGTTGGAAAATGCATTAGCAAAACATGTTAACACCAACCCAGGACATAATTTTAGTTTCATGGGTATTGATCATGTAGCTCCTACTATAAGAGGAGGTCCTTTTTCCTTAATTCTTGAAAATTCAGAACTGGTATGGCAGTTAAAATTGGATGCATTCAGACCTCCGGGTCTGAATGAAAACTGCAACATTTCAGCTGTTCTAAAATTAAAGAGCTACTTTAGGTAATAACTTCAAAGTTTTTAACGTATTTTATTACTATTATTGAGGTTAATTTTGTTTGGTTTGACTGATGCACTTAAACTACTTATTGAGTATTTTGTTTTATATTTAGTGTATTTTTTACATACATTTTTAACTGTATTTGAAACGTCTTTAATACATTTATATAAGATTTATTAATACATTTTGTTATTAATGTAGTAGGCTTGCTTAAATTATTCTTGTCTCCTGTTGGAGTTTTTCTTGATAAAAACAATTTTTTCATTATAATATATATATATTTCAGGAAATGATGACTATTTGCTCACTTCCCTGTTTTAACATTTAAAATGGCGTTTCTGAAACTGTCTCATTGTATCTCTGATGAAGCTGTGACAGGAGTCACGGCGAAAACGCTTTGTTTGTGTTGCAATAAATTTATCGTTAAGGACATTTAAACTGCTTTGCTTTTCTATCACAAAGTTTGCTTCTGGATACAAGGTTCGGTGTATACGATTTTTCAACAGGTTTTGCTTCTTGACTACTTGTTCCGTGAGTTTTAATGGATACAGGCACTCCTGATAGTCCAGTTAGCCCTAATATTTTCGGGACAGTTTCACAGGAAAAGAACCTGAACAACATGGATATTTAGTCTCTACTGGCAACGCTAACACAGAGGATTGAGCGTTGCATTCACGTATTGACTCTATTGAACAGCGTGGATTGAATGTAACCAACACTACTACTGGTGCCGACTTGACACTACATGCCGGCTTTAGCAACGGAGAGCTGTCCATCCCTTCTGGCAGCTCAATTGTTTCCTATTACACCATCTAGTGTTCAAACACAATTAGGTGGTGCCCGCGTTGTGTCTAATGCCATTCCGGCTACTGAGAGGGTCTGGCAATGCGTCCTCTGTTTCCAACATTCGTAATAGAGACAACATGAGTTACGCGAGGGTGACTAATGCTAACATAGAACCAACAATTGACAAAAACTTACTGGAAGGTACAAACACGGCTATGGTGGATGCGGGAAGTTCCCCACTGTCTGACTGGATAAATAAAGAAAACCCGTTTACTTTCCTGTCGTCTACGACTAATCAGACTGACTCAGGCGACAACCTTCGACTATCTACTGACACTACTAGCATTAATGAAAAACTAAAGACATTTGACTTTAAGCTCCTTAGACTTAAAAAAGTGCAGCTTGAAGCAGCTTATTTCCGGCAGTGTCTAGAGGAGAAACTTATACCGAAAGGTTTACGGAATAACTTTACGCCTTCCGGACTTTTGGTAGATAAGTCCTTTTTCACTGACCTTAAAAGTTTGTTTCAAGAACAAGGTTTTCAGTTATTAAATATGATTGTAAAACATTATGATGTATATATATACAGATACTTATAACTGATGTTAACAAATTGGACAGTGAAATTAAGAATGATATGACATTTTTACAGTTTAAATACGACTATGAACGTATATTTTCCAGTATCGATGCCTTTATGGTGAAATTAAAAACTAATAAGAACAAGAAGCTAGTGAGGGATAGGGTAGCCTACCAGGATGAGAAGGCATACCCGAATTTACAATTTCGCCCTCCAGCTTCTAATACTAGTGATTCTAATACGTCTTTAACTGTTATAGATGAGGGCCACTTATTAGATGATGAAGTGGTTGAGAATCAAGAAGAGACTCATCCAAGTCAGGAAGTGAGACGGAGTAATAGAATTAGGAGCAATAACAATACCAAATATACTAATAAAACAGGACATAATAAACAACCAACAGTAAATGAAACTAATGAGGGGGGTTTTTTAGGTCAACAGAATCGGAGGAAGGTGGTGAACAGGAACAGGAAAACATAATACCATTTATAGATGGAACTATTGAATTGGGTAGTCAGCCATCCCTGCCTGTTATTCTCACTAACCAGAAGAAAGATTTCACTATTTATAATTTCTCCTCTTTAAAATTAGATTCAAGTCTTGTTGAATTATTGGCCCTTGGTTATACATTTGTCCCTAGTTCTCCAGGGAATATAGCTAAAGTTCTTATAGACTTAAAATGCTTCACAGAAACTAAATTTAAAAACGATTTTCAATATTGAAGCTGAATATGATCAAAATAAATTAAAGCTATCCAGCGTCTTCAATCCACCACTACAGACAAATTTACAGCTTTTTGAATCAATGTGTGAAGTGGATATTAGACATCTTTTCACTACCTTTAATAGAAATACAAAAACAATTGGACTAAATATTTCCATAGACCAACGGGAGTGGCTTAAAAATCTTGGTCTCTCCCTGTCAGGTTTTAAAACCGGATAAGGGGGGTGGTCTGGTGGTATTTGATGATTTTCAATATAAGGAAAGAATGTTCCAAGTACTTGATTCACCAGCCTATGAAACATCTTCTCTTAATGAGATTAATACTACACATGGTCGTATTAGAGGCTATTTTAAATGACCTTTTTTTAACTGGAAAAATAGACTTGGACACATATAACTTTATTGACATCATACCACCTAGGACACCTGTGATGTTCGGAATACCGAAGATACATAAAGATGAAAACCCCCCCCCAATGAGGGCATTGATAGATGGAAGGTCGTCCATGACCTATCCATGCTCAAAGTTAATCGACAACATATTGTCAAAATATTCGAAATTGATACCAACAATTTGTAAAGACTCATGGTCTTTCCTATCTGATATTAATAACATTCTTTTTGACCCTGCCTCGAACTTTTTGACAATAGATGTTGTCGATTTATATACATCAATCCCCCATACAGAGGCGGTAGAATGGATCGAATTACTTCTTAAAGATTTAAATGCACCTCAGTCCGAAATTGACATGGTGACTGAATTGTTAGACATAGTGTTGTCTTCTAATTTCTTTTTATTCGACCAGCAATTCTACCTGCAAAAACGGGGAATAGCCATGGGCTCGCCCTGTGGGGCGAGCGTGGCTAATTTGTTTGTGGCCTTCTGGGAACAACACTTCCTAATGGCTAACCAAAATTTAATGGAGTATGTCAGTTATTACACAAGATTTTTGGACGACATATTCATCCTTTTTAAGGGTAATGAAGAAGAAGCCAAAATTTTTATTGACACACTTAACTCTACCACAGAATGTCTTAAATTTACATACAAATTTTCAAATTCTGTAGTTGATTATTTGGATGTTAGATTGTCTAAGGATTTGAGTAAAATGATCTACTACTCTCGATCTTTAGAAAGCCGACATACTGCAACTCCTTCCTGCACTACTCTAGTTTCCATCCACCGAAACAAAAGAGGTCCATTGTTAAGGGCCAACTTGTTAGAGCAGGAAGGATGTGCAGTACACTTGAAGATTTTAGACATGAATGCGGTTTTAAAGATTTATTCACTAACCGGGGTTACCCTTTGTGTTTATTGGAGGAGCTAATCAATGAGGTTGATTTAAAATGGGTGGAGGGTTTTTATAAACCCTTATTGAATCAGGTTTACAACACGTCTACTGTCACAGATATTGATGGTGACGTCCCTGAACTGTCTATTCTTAATAAGCAGTCTGGAAGGAATTTTCTTTGAGTTTTATTACTCAATACAATTTGAACTCACCGACCATATGGTCCATCATTTTGAAAAATTGGCACTTTATAGCTAATTCTTCTTCTTTATTAGATACTTTAGGAGCCCGCCCATATGTGATCTACAAAAGAGGAAGCAACCTTAAAGAACTGTTGCAACATACATCTGGTTTAAGTTCCTTTAATAGACTAAGGGGATCTTTAAAATGTGGTTTTTGCAATTGGTGCAAACTAATTAAAACAGGTAACACATTTACGGTGAGGAATAGAAAATATTATATCCATCATAAGATTACTTGTGAAACAAGATCAGTCATTTATATTGCCTTATGCAATTGCTGTTCTGCATTTTACATAGGCAAGACTGACCGTAAATTTAAGGAAAGGATATACCAACACTCATACGCAATCAAAAATTCTTTGTTGGAAAATGCATTAGCAAAACATGTTAACACCAACCCAGGACATAATTTTAGTTTCATGGGTATTGATCATGTAGCTCCTACTATAAGAGGAGGTCCTTTTTCCTTAATTCTTGAAAATTCAGAACTGGTATGACAGTTAAAATTGGATGCATTCAGACCTCCGGGTCTGAATGAAAACTGCAACATTTCAGCTGTTCTAAAATTAAAGAGCTACTTTAGGTAATAACTTCAAAGTTTTTAACGTATTTTATTACTACTATTGAGGTTAATTTTGTTTGGTTTGACTGATGCACTTAAACTACTTATTGAGTATTTTGTTCTATATTTAGTGTATTTTTTATATACATTTTTAACTGTATTGAAACGTCTTTAATACATTTATATAAGATTTATTAATACATTTTGTTATTAATGTAGTAGGCTTGGTTAAATTATTCTAGTCTCCTGTTGGAGTTTTTCTTGATAAAAACAATTTTTTCATTATAATATATATATATATTTCAGGAAATGATGACTATTTGCTCACTTCCTGTTTTAACATTTAAAATGAGCGTTTCTGAAACTGTCTCATTGTATCTCTGATGAAGCTGTGACAGGAGTCACGGCGAAAACGCTTGTTTGTGTTGCAATAAATTTATGCGTTAAGGACATTTAAACTGCTTTGCTTTTCTATCACAAAGTTTGCTTCTGGATACAAGGTTGCCTGTATACGATTTTTCAACAGTTTTTGCTTCTTGACTACTTGTTCCGGTAGTGGCAGAATTCAGTAAGTCTTGTAAATCTTTGTTCTCTGTCATGGAAGGAATACCTCCAAGTTTAGCCTTAACAGCCTCCAAAGTATGCTGTTGATACTTAAGCATGTGAAAAAGACAATTCACGGATCTATTGGCAAGAGTTGCAGAGGTATAGACTTCTTACCCCCACCTGTCTAAGGCCCTAGACTCCTTATCAGAAGGCACAGGGTTTTTAGCAATAGTAGCCTCAACACCCCTGGGGCCTTGAGAAATAATTTCTGGATCAGCAGGAGGGTTTTTAAAAAGGAATTGATGAGATTCAGGAACCCTATAATACCTACCTGGTTTTCTGGGGGCAGGAGGAACAGAATTAGGAGTTAAAAAATTTTCCATGAAAACATCATCCACAACTTGCAAAACTGGAGGTATAGCCACAGGCTTAAGCTGAGGCAAATCTAAAAATTCCCCGATTCTATTCTTAGACTGTGGAAAATCCTAACATTCCCATTTAAAATGCTTCCTAAGGGTATTCAGCAAGAAAAGAGGATCCCCAACGGGGTACTTATCAGAAGGTGTCTTCAACTTGGTAGTTGGAAAGCAAAACAAAGGTAAACGGCCGACCGGCACTAGTGCGAATTGCATCTGCTTTGGGCTCCGCGGCAAGAAAGACTGAGGAAATGGCGTCCGCTGCCTCCCTTTATACCTGACGTTCTGACATCAGTTTTACAATCAGTGGCAGCCGACATCATATACCAAGTACTTTGGTATTAGGGCTGACTGAGGGCTACTGGGAGCCGGATAACCCATATGTGAGGACTGCAACAGTGAACACGAAGAACATCTGGTTTCTATGGACAGCAAAGGAAACTATGTAGGTATTCTGTGACACAGCCATTTCCCTGAGGTCATGGTGGAGGAATAATGACTGGACCTTGACAGCAATGAGGTTGCAATCTGCACCACACTGCATCCAGTCTATTAACCAGAAGTTCTACTCAATCAATTGCCAGGTGGTGTGCAGTATATATGCCATTATAATGTGCCTGTGCAACATTAAGCACAGGTACAAACTACACTAGCATTTCAGGTGTGGAGAACTTTTCACAGGGGTGTCTGGTGGAACAAGAGAGATTATGAATGTCCAGTCCCACTGATATGGGTAGCAGACCACTCATAATGGTGTTTGCTGCTGTTGAATGTTGCAGCTGATGCCACAGAAGCTTTGGAAGCATGCTCGATGGCCCCCATCTGCAGCTCCCAGACAGTGGTAGAGATGGCATACAGCACCACAATGACACAAACATAGGAGCACTGTTGAATAGACAATTACATTGCAGAAGTCCCAGTTCCATTACCTGTATGTATCTGGTTGAACACAGCTCTGTGCTACTGAAACTTGCAGCCAGATATTTGAGGTCTGTCTGATGCTACACACCATGGTTCTACAAACACTGCTACACAAAGAGGAGACCATATCACTGGCTGACATACCTGTGCCAGCAGCATACCTCTCAACCCCCTAGCACAAGAAATTTAGACAAAGCCTGACATAATGGGGGGACAAAGGACCACAAATAGGGATATATTTTAAACACTGCTCTTACATACTTGGAAAGTTGCTACAGTAACAGGATTTGTGTTAGCATATATTTTCTAAATAGTATGAAGTCTGAAACTCAAATGTTTGCCATTATTTAGTGACTTTAATCCTTAGATCATTCCACTGATTTGTAAAAAAAAAACAATTTTTATGAGGAACAGACTAATAATAAGAGGCAAAAATCTGGACAATCTTCAAAAATCTGTACAGTTGAGAGGTATGGCCAGCAGTGAAGAGCAGGTGGACGATGAATCATCGGAGGATGTGTGTGGAGCTGGCTAGCACACAAGGCAGGATGAGCACAATATGTCATGGTAGTGGAAAAGAGGTGGCATCTGGTTCACAACTACAGGACATGGCAAGAAAGTCACAGAGCAAAAGAATGCACTGAAACACAAATGTCTCAGGAATGGTGCATACCATCTGTGTTAAGTGGCTGTGCACAAACATCCACCTCCTTAACTGTGGCAACTAACTCCCAGCAGCCACAGAGTCTCACTAATGGCTGCCAACTGGGATGCCATTGTCTACATTCCTTGCAATGCTAGTAAGTCTTCATACAAGCCATACAGACATTCTGACATGGTCTGGCTAGCAACTGTCTGTGCTTGGAACACAGACTTGAACATCTGCTGACTGATGTCATGGATAGCATCCAGATTATGGAATGTTCTGGTCTCGTGATGCAAATGACCATAACATGCCTCTCCTCAATGACAGATGTGTTCACTTCAGAGATGGCATGGCTCTCTGATGTAGGCGGTAATGGTACTGACTGCATATCAAGTGTAGGACTGACATGGACAGGAGGTCTTACACTACACACAAGTAACGCTGGAGGCTCAGCCTGAACTTCAGCAGTCCCTTCAGTTGTAGAATGGGAAAGTGTTCTCTCCACTTTACTGTTGATGACAGTCCCATTGTTTTCTTGGACTATGCCAGATGCATGATGCCATCATCATTATCGTCAAGGGAGAGATGATGACAATAGGCACGCAGTGACATTTACTGTCATATCCTCTCTCAGTGGAACACTTGAATGCATAGGTATAACACACTAATGTGAAAAGCAGTACTTGTGAGACTCCCATCACAGCACAGCACACAGACTGCTACACACCAAAAATATACATAACCTAGATGCATACATGTACCTTGTGGTAAAGGCAGTCCTAGGTGTCCCTAGGTGACACAAATGCAGAAGGGTATGTCCAACTAAACTTTGCAGAGATGTTAGGCAATATCCTATAGGAAAGTACAGTTGTATAATTTGCACTTACTCACAACAGTAGATGTTCGAATTCCTCACTCAGAAGGGGTAGCTTTTAGGCTATATGTTTGTGTCTGGCCCAAGACAATAACAACCAGTCATCTTCCAAAAGCTCAGGCTACCTCCCACACTTCCGCTATAAGTGTTGATTGGACAGCCTCATGGAAGAAAATCAGCAGTCAGAAAGGAAAATCTTCATGGCTTCCTTGCCTAAAAGTTAAGTAACTTATTCATCATGAACTAAACAAACAAGAAATAACCACCAAATGATTTTACAAATACTACACACAGTACTATGGGGATGGAGTATGGTTCAGCTACTGCAGCAGTGAAGAATTTGAACACTTATAATCAGGAGCAGCCCTAGGTCACCTGGAGCCCTAGGCAAAAGGGCTCCACGGCGCGCCCCAACACATTACCTGGTGCCCCTATCCTGGTCTACCTACACCAAATAAATACTGGAAAAGTGCCCCTGCTAGACCGGCGCCCTAGGCGGCCGCCTAGTTGGCCTATGCCTAAGGCCGGCCATGCTTATGATTATGGGTAAGTGCAAGTTACACGACTGTACTATGTTCATCATTCCCACTGCCGCAGTAGCCTTTAGGGTATAAGGGTTGATTTTCATAGCTTATCCAACCTGACAGGAGGAAGGGTGTGGATCCAGAAACAAGGGCGCCCGCAGGCAGGTGCAAGGGGGTGCACTTGCACCCCCCTGGAACCGGCTGGCCGAGAAATGAATTTAAATAAAAAAAGTTTTTTTTTTTAAAGGACATTCCTCTTTAAGAACGCCCTTTGCATCCCGTTCAGTCGCACAGACGCAACAGGTGTTTGCAACCTGTTTTTGTCTTCTGTGTCTGTGCGGCTGATGGTTTACGTCTTTGTCTTTCGCGCCTACTGGAAATTTGAATTCAAGAGGATGTTCGGACTGCGCAGATGAATGTAGAAGTGAGAGGAAGGTGTGTGCGCATGTGTGTTTAAGTGTTTAAGAGATGTGTGTGTGTGTGTGTGTGTGTGTGTGTGTGTGTGTGTGTGTGTGTGTGTAAGAAATAGGTAGGTAGGACTCAGAGTCTGTGGATGTAAGAAGTAGGTAGAATGTGTTAAGCTTAGCAATCACTCACAAATTGTATGACATTTTAGTTCTGACACGCAAAGTCATGAAAACTGGCCTGATTGTACTATAATGGTTTGGTTGCTCTGGTAATCCATGTAGACATTTAAGAAGCTTCTGTTGCTGAAGCAAATTGAAAACTTTCTTTAACCCAGAAAAACGCCATACCACTGAACTCCCTTTGCATCACAGGTTCTTGTAAAAGTGGAGTGGCTGAGTGTTAGAAAGTCCAGTGCAGACAAATTGTTAATTATTTCGTAGTAGTCCATTGTTTTCTAATTGATCTTTTAAATTGCTTTCATTATTTACTAATATATGATGTTATATACACTTTTCTACCTCTTCTAATACTAGAAAGCTTACTCCAAATATTACATTTTGTTTGAAAAAGAAAATGACTTGATACATTGTTTGACAGAGTTATAATCATATTTCTGAAAACTGCTGTTTATCTCTATTGGTCTCTGTCTGTCTGTCTTAATATCATGAAGTAAATCTTGGAAACCTAAAATGCTTGACTGGCTCTTTGACAGAAAGGGATGAAGCTCCGGTTGTGTTTCAGATGACTTGATCTTGATCAGTTACTCAGGCACTGTAGAAACCATCAGGGGATAGTAAAAGTGAGCTGGCTGATACCAACATTTTCATACAGGTGTGTGGGGAGGCAGGAGTTTATATTATATGCTCAGAGACTTTTCTTCAAACGTATAATCATCGACACCTAAAGAGAGAATGCTCTAAAGCGCGAACAGCCACGTCAGGCTGTACACAAAAAACACAAACTTCAAAACCCTGATCAAGTGGGGGGATTCGCCCCCCACACCCCCTTACTAAATATACCAACTCCGAGATCGCTATATGTTGGGGAGTAAGGCAATTCCCAATAATGGCCAACAGATTTTTTTCCAGAGGAAAAGAATTGTGGATGTGGCCATTCGCACTTGATGACACGTTGGAAGAAAAGTCTCTTTGAGCATATAATATAGACCTGGGGAGGTGGGTATTGTCCAGTATGCTGCAGTGCTGACACCCACTGGAGGACAGATGTACAGCAGGCTTTATGTGGACCAAGTACTGGCAGTATAAAACTGCATTACCCATGGTCTTCATCTCATAGGCTATGGCTGCTTAGCTGCACATGAATGACAAGACCATATATAGAAAACCCAAATGGCTACCTGGATAATGACTAATGATCAAATGGTTCTTACATTTTACTGGTGACTAGATAGTGCTCCGTGGTAGTGATGGTGGTTCAGATAGGCAAGCATAATGGAAAAGAAAGCCACATTTCCTAAATAAATAAATGTTTTTATGCTGAAGACTAGTTTATTTGCAGCATGAAGCGCTTATTCAAGTGTCTTTTTTTTCACAAATTAGAATGTTCACAATGAGTTGTCCTGCAGATGCTTGATAATTGTGTTTAGTTCTTAAAGATAGGTATATTTCATCAGTATTATTTTTATATAATTATTTATGCCTGAAAAGAAAGCCATTATTTCATTCATATTTTGTCTTCATAACATTGTTGAGTCTTATCCCTCATTGACTCCTAACACCTCAGATGTTTTTCCTGTTCTCCCATGATTCCAAATGCAGCAGTTTTATAAATCTGTTTACTTTTTCTATCTTTTAAGCTTGCTGTGTTAGATGCAGTTTTATGTAAGATAATTTGTAATTTTAAGGGGCATTACTGTAGTTGCTTTTGTAAAACTTTTTTTATTAAATGATTTGGGCAGCTGTAAGGCTTTATTTACTTGTCAAGTTTATTCCATGAATGAGCTTTACCATTTTTCTGCTGTTGGTTTACTGAAAAGTGTATGTGCTAAAGCAATATCAGTTGCTTTCAGGTTTGTCTGAGTTTCCATTTGTTGGGATCATTGCCATGTCTTTAAGGACTTCCTTGTTAGCTACAGATGTTTTTGCTTCATAGAACAAAGCATTCCAAATGCATCACTGTTCCTGGCATTAAGCTCATGTCAATGTCAAAATATACTGGGTTGGGAAGTTGACATAATGGTTAAGGTGTTACACTGCAAACACAAGGTGTAGGGTTTGATTCTCACATAGAATATTTGGCTAGGCTTAAAATGGCCCATAAAGGGCAGTTGGGTTAGTGCTAATCTATGAAGCTATGAATCGGTGAATATTAAAATTAAATAAGTTTTTATTCTTGACAGTCTTAGCTTCTGGGTAGATTTTGTGGTTTATTCTCTTTGAAAACTGAACATTTGTTTGCTTCAGCTGAAACTGAGTTGGAATCATTCTCCTATTTATTTATTTTTTAGTTTTCATATGCCTCTTGTGCCTGCACTGAATCATCCTTTTATAATTCAGATCATCATTTTTCAGTATCTTTCATTGAGTTAAATGATTTTTCCTGTAATGCTTCATCAGTTACAGTAGCTTGGTTCCCTGTCTGTGTGACACCAAATAATTGCTTTCTACATCTGCAGAGGATACATTTAGGAAATGTGTCCAGCTTCTGAATCTTACATGGCACCTTTTGTATGTCTCACAATACCATGTTGTTGGGTTTTGACTTCACAATATCCTTAACCTTCTACAGAAGCTGTCTCTCATAACATACACTCTATTGAAGAGATACAGAATGATAACATTTAAAAGGAGACAGAAGTGCTTTGGCAGTAAAAATCAGAAGGTACAGTCCCTTGTTTGTAAACAATACTGAAGTGTATCAATTTAATTTACTGTGGGTATAGCATTTGGTGTTTGAGGGCTATGGATTCTGGCAGCCAAAAAACGAAATCTCCTGTTTTGGATGCCATCCTAGATCCTGTGAAAACTTAATTATCAGAAATGATGAAAACTAAGCAAACATCCTTCATAATTTTTAAGTTTAGATCCCTAGAAATTTTAAGGAAAGGAAAACAAATTACATAGGAAAATATGCCTGTCTTGTTCAGATTCTGTAGTGAAAATGGTTAACTTATGACATTAATGCCATATTTGTTAGGTTGCAGACATTGTTGCAGGTACAGAATTAAGTTCTCTTAATTCTTTCCTTTTTCACCTTGGCCTTCATTATCGCATACTCTGGGTAAATTCTAGTTGAAGTCTTGCTAGGTTACCTTCATCTGTCTTCCAAAGTAAAAGCAGAAAAACACACCATTGGCAACCAAAAACACACACTGACCACAAAATCGAATGAAAATAAAAATAAACACCAGTGCAGCTACCACAGCTAATAACATAAACTTTATTGAAATAAAAAACTGAGGATAAGCGCTTTTGCATTACTAGGAATGCTTCTTTAGATCACCTTGATGACATAAAACAACAATATTTAAAAAAAAAAATAACCAATGAAAAAAGCAATTACAAATCCGCAAAAATTCAGTTTGTTAAAAAGTAAAAACATTCAACCAGTCAAAGAATATGTATGCCTTGTATACCTAAATACAAAAAATAACTATAAATACAAAGAAACCAACACTAACTAGAGCTTATCCTTAGTTTTTTATTTCATTAAAGATTGTTATTAGCCGTGGTAGCCGGACTGGTGTTTATTTTTATTTTCATCTATCCTTTCCCTGACAGATGGGTTACTTAACACAACACTGCTAAGTTACCTCCTATAGTCAAACTCGGGTCTTTAATATTCCTTGCGCCACAGCAGGACTTTGAGGATTTGTTCACCGTGTACTTGTAGGTGATATTTCAAGAGTAGGAGAGCACACTCCTTCAGGTACTGCACTTGGCATACTGATTACTTTTTGCTAGAATGAAGTGAAGGGCAATGCATGTTTAGTTTAAAAGAGCACAACCCATTAGACCAACATGCTTTTGCTTCAGTTTTATATAATTGGGAAGCTCGTTCTGAACTGCAAAAGGAAGATAATTCACCACTGTTCAGTACCAAGCACTTTTCCAATTTAATCAGTCATATCGGAGGCTCCAACAGGGGCAGGAATTATTTCCCATATCCATTAGGAGTCTGTTCAGATTGTCTTTAATATATTTATTTGAAACAAGACCCAGTGTCTTAGTGAATGTTTGCTGAAAACATGTTCAGGTATTAGGCACTGTTGCTAGACTCTTCAAACTGAGACAATTGGGTCACTGAAATATTTCATTCTCCTGAAACCTTTAATACATCTGAAGAATAGGTCTATAAAAATCTGTTATGTATTTAGTTTAGTGAGTTAATTTGCACTTAAAGGAAAACCATCATTTCATACCACTGAACTTTCTTAGATCAAGAATTGTGGGCAAAGCAAAAATGAATGAGGGAACAAAGTCCCAAACTTAGGGGCATTTTTGAAATGAGTAATTCACTTAAAAAGGTTAATAAAACAACAGGTTTTGCATCAGCATACATTTTCAGATCAATAAAAATTATGAAGATCAAAAGTCTGGCATTATTGTCTGTATTGACTGTAATCCTCAGAGATGAACTCAGGGATGCTTCCATGAAATCTGGGTCATTATAGAGGGGTATGTGGTCATTAGTACTCAAAGTATCCAGATTGCTGAAAAGCAAGTTTAAGATGCATTATAACATGTAATCATTAAGATAAGCAGTTTTGTTTTTCTTGGCACTCTTTGCTCCCACTGTTTGTTGATTACCAGCCTCCTCTATGGACAGTTTGTTCCCTTTCAACAGAGAGATGGTCAGCCAGGAAGTGCTGTTATACCCAGCAAGGCATAAGAGAGGGACACTCAATGAGATGACAGTGGATGATGTCCCCTCATGTCTGCAATGGGCATCTTCTCCAAGCATCCCTACCCCACACTACAGGAAGGAGCAGTGAATTTCCTGGACTACACCCTACACCAGGAAACTAACACTGCTCAGTGTGACCCCCCCCCCCCACTGCATGCAGCCTTTCTCCACCATCTTGGAAATGCAAGTGAGCGATGCTCCTTCACTCCACAGCCTCTTGCCTGGCTCCTCCACTACCACGGCTGCTAGTCAAAATCTAGTCACCACTTATGGTAAGGGACTTCTTATCAGCCAGATTTTATAATATACAGTGTTTCACACTTGGTCTTCTGAAGTTTTCAAGAGTTTAGTTAGATTCTTCTGATGAATGTTTATTTGCCTTCAGTGCCCTTATCTTTGGGAACACCTACCAGGGTAATGTAGGTTCTTCCGTACTATCTGCTTTTTAAGCAGTGTATTAAAGAATATCTTTGTGACTTTTTTTTTTTTTTTTTTTGGAATCTAGATGTCTCATATTTTCATGCATTTTGTGTGTTCTACATACTCTATAAGCATTTTGTGTACGTTGTAATTGTTAGTTGATTTTAACTGTTATTGTTGTACTAGTGCCTAAGTAATATGTTCTTAAGTACACCTGAATTTGGATTAAATGGATAATTAAACAATAAATGACAAAAGTTTAAGTGACCTTTTATGGTTGAAATGTTTTGAATTGGGCAGTTTGTCATTATTCGTTCATATGTTTTGTGTCATTATTGGTTCATATGTTTTGTTTCATTGCTTGCTGGAAAAACATTAAAAACTATAAATTTAAAACACAGTCTAACAAGTGGTGCTGTATTATAGAAGGGATATAATTAAATAATTTTGTATTATAATTAATACAATCTGTATATATTATAATCATGTGCATAATCATATGTATAAATATGTACACTTCTTATGCCTGGCTACTCTTGCTTATCACAGTAACAGGAAGGATACTGTAATGGCTGTGCCAAGAAAAAAGGTCTAAAGCTTTTAGTTAAGCATATAATGAAGTTGTTCACATCAGTGATAATGCAGACCCAGTTTCATATAAAAAGGGTCAACCACACAAAATCAGAAAACACCCAGAATTTCCCTTGCCCACTCAGTAAAACTAATCTTGAAAAAGTAATTAATAATGTGCATATATTAGGGCTACTGGAGTTATCTATAAAAAGATGAAGTGATGATTTGTAACTATGTCAATGTTGGGATTATGAAGAAATGCTTGATTAAGCGTTAATTAAAAGATATACATAATTTAGTGAATGCACACAGTTTAAGTTAAATACAGCTATAACGTGTCGTGCATTCAGAGCACAGAATGCCAGCTTTTATTTAAACAGCAACTTGTGTTACTGAGAGCTAATCTTGGAAGCCAAAGAACACTAGTGTTATAAACTAATCTGTTTAAATCTGTATAATCTGAACAGGCTCATGGGACTCAGTTTAGTGTCCTACATGAAAAATACTGAGCTAATGAACACTATTCCCCAGTAGTTGTTTCTAAGTCACTTACAAATAAATAAATAAAACAAGGGGAAGTATTTTGAGGTAAAAGAAATACCTTGTCTTTATGGTAGGTAAGTAAAACTCTGTTAGTACCCAAGTAAATAAAATGATTATTAGCAATGAATGAGAAATTATTCCAGTATAGAGAATTGAACAGCCAAGACTTCTTGATCAGCATTCAAAAGGGCTGCCAGCTGAAAGTTCCCTTGAGTTAGTTGCAATGTACATGGAGGTATGTAAAACAACTTATCATGGATTCCTAATTAAATCCAGATATCTGTAATCATTGTAGAAGTAATGCAAAAAACAGTATGCACACTAAGAATTTTGACAGTGTTTATGGCAACTGGGGAGAAATAGCCAAGTAATGGGACCCTGTAATGGCTGTGTGAGGGAGGGGGCTGCATGAGTGGAGGGGGTGGGGCTTTGTGGGTGGGGCTCTGGGTTTGCACCCCCCCCCCTGGAAAAAATCCTGCGGGCTCCCTTGTCCAGAAACATCTGGAGAATGTCTTAGCAGAGCCAGTTTTGAATCGAATGAAAGTATCCAGTTTGTGATGTCTTGTAAAGGTATGTACAGAGGACCACATAGCTGTCTCTATAATCCACACCTTTCCAATATGCTATCAAAGAAGACCATAGAATGATCACTGATACTGCCTGGAACTGGTTTATCATGGTGGGC
This sequence comes from Protopterus annectens, assembly GCF_019279795.1. Lineage (NCBI taxonomy): Eukaryota > Metazoa > Chordata > Ceratodontiformes > Protopteridae > Protopterus > Protopterus annectens. The sequence continues at coordinate 290,654,299 of NC_056741.1, read as the reverse complement.
ATAACAAAAGGCAATAAACAAAAACAACCATCTGGAAGTAGTCCCGTTTTGACACGGGTTGTCCCTTCTTAGTCTCAGCATACAAAACAAATAGTTGATCAGCTTTTCTAAAGGATTTGGTTCCATCAAAACAGCACCCGAGCCACCTAAGCACACCCAGAGTATGTATAATCCTTTCTCCCTAGTTTTGATGGTCAGGATAGAACATTGGGAGATTGAAGGCCTGATTAAAAGTAAACTCTGAAACAACCTTGGGCATGAATGAGAGATTTCTTTTAATGATACAGTATCCCCATGGAAGACAAGATAGGGTTCACCTGCCATGACTGTTTACAACTCAGAAACTCTTCTTGCAGATGTCAGAGCAATAAGAACAATTTTCCATGCAATGAACCTCCCTGGCAAGGGCAAACTGTTTCCATGGTGATTTCAGATGTAACACACTTATCAGAAAGTGCTTCACTAAAAACAATGCAAAAAGTGGAGGATCCATGGACGGTCATGCTGAAATAGTTTCAAGATGTACCTTACTTCAGAAGTACGAAGGTCAAAGACTAGTAACTTGCACCCATATTTAAGCACCAGTATTAGATAATCTCTGATACGGCAGTAGTAATTAGCTAGTCACCAACTAGAAAATCTCTTCCATTTGCCAGTATATGGCTTTCTTGTTTTCTTTAGTACCTGCTGCATCATCTGCAAGGAGGTACCTAAAAAGTATTAGAATTTAATCATCCAGGCAATTTAAATATGTGTGAGATGGGGGTGTATCAAAATCCCACTTTTTCGTGAGAGTAGGCCCAGTTTGTGAGAAAGCTTCTAGTATTTGCCCTTGGCCAATTCCATTACGGAGAACCAATACTGCCTGGACTCAAAGGGGTTCACACAGCAAATACTTTTGGAGAGTCTTTCTGAGTATTCAGAATTACACTGGATATCACATTAAAATGTTGGACTGCATAAAGGAACATTTCATTCCACAAGAATGAAAATACATTTGTTTTCCAGGCTTACTTACAATGTGCACTAAAGTAGAATTTGTTTGCCTCCTTTCAAAACAGACAACCAGACAAATTTACTTTTGGTGTTCCCCAGCACTGGCTCACACCCTGGAAGACCCCATCATTCAGTTTCTATTCGTGAGGGTCTGTCCTGGTTCTACTCAGCTTGTCTGGCACTATGTTTTTGTTCTGATGGAATGTAAGATGCTTGGAGGGTTGAAGAACTGATTACAAAGCAATCACAGCCAGCCTGCATAGAAGGTATGACCTTGTGCACCCTTGCTTGTTGATGTACCACATCACTGCAGTGTTGTCTGTAATCATCTGGAAAGGTCCTGAGGACCACAGATGATGAAGAGATTGGCATGCAACACAGCAAACATCTTGTTTATATTTATGTGCTTTGATCTGTCTGAAGAATCCTTTTGAACTTGTACCTTTACTGCCATGAAAACTGCCCCTCAAGCAACACCTGAGGAATCTGTAGTTACAGAGTGACTTGAAGGCTGAAGAGAGACGGCAAGACCTGACTTTGCTTGTACTTGTAGTCTCCACCAGTGCAGTTCCTTTTTTTTTACAAAGCCTGAGACTGGTATCTGAAAATCCAGAGGATGTAAATGTTGGGTCCATCTGTTTTTAGGGATGCCTATCAGTTGATTGAGTTTTCAGAAACTCGAAATTCATATGGTCAAGACCATATGACTGGGTTTTTGAATGGAAATCTCGGTACAGTGAGGATCAGGAAATGTACCCTTTTCTTCACTGTAGTGCGATCTCGGAGTTAGTATATATAATTTGCAGGGGGTGTGGGGAGTGCAGTGGGGCTTGCCCCCTGCACAAATGTAAAAAAAAAGATGTTTTTCTGTTTTTTTTTTTTTTTTTGATGTTCATGTTTTTGAAAACTCAATCATACTGTCTCGTCCGTATGAATTTTGAGTTTCTGAAAACTCAAATCATCTGACATAGATCCATTTTTAGATACCACTTTATGTGTAAGTTCACAAGAGAATCATAAGAATCAGAGATGCCATGAACCCCAAAATCCTGAAAAACTTTCCCTAGCTAAAGTCAGAGATTAAGTTGAGAAGATAAAAAAGGTTTCAAGTAAAATTCACCTTTTCCTGCATCAAAAGTGCCTTTTGCAGCAGATCATCAGTAAAACATCCTATAAAGACCATCTTGTGTGAAGGGGTCAGTGAAGAATTCTTATTGTTTATATGGAATCCCAGAGTAATTAAACAAGATGAAATCCATGCCAAGGACAATTGATGTCTGACAGAAAACTCTGCAAAGATAAGCAAGTCATCCAAATAAAGAAAAATGTGACTGCCATTCACTCTGCAATAAGCTATGATGGGGGGCAGACACTTTAGGCTATCTATTGCTCAAAGGGTGTATACAAAGGTTAAATCAAAGAACTGACAATGTGGCTCACACAGAGAAAATATGAGAAAAGTTCTGAAGCCTTTGGTTATGGGAATGTGATGGTATGTACCTTTTAAGTCCAATGTTACCATAAAGCTTCCCCGGGGAAATGAGTTAACAGACTCTGAAGGGTCAGCATTTTGAATTTTGGAACTTCCACATACAGATTTAGAAAGGGAAGATTTAGAACTGGTGTCCAAGAAGGCATCTTTTTTGATACCACAAACATTTTGGAATGGAAGCCTTTGCCCCTTTGATTTAATGGCACTGGTTCTGTGACTGCCAATGTAAGCAAGCTCTGAAGAATCAGAGGAAAAACATTGTTTGATTTGGAAGGTGGGGAGGAACTCCACTGAAATAAGGTTTTCGTATCCCTTGTCAACTGCAACCTTCCTTAACAGCAGTTAGGATCCATGAGACTATCATAATCTGTTGCAAAGGGGAATATACAAAACCAGCTATTGAGACAGGTTTTGCAAGACTGTGGCAAGGGGAGGAGGGAAGAATGCTGACATAGTCATTCTAAAGTTGTACGCTTTTTTTTTTTCAGAAAAGGTCCTTGTTTCTTATTGTTCCCCCCTGTAATTTCTTTCTGCTTCCCTGTTTGGCCGGAGAAGGCAAGGATTGCTTGTTTTGTTACTTAGGCCTAAAAGACGGTCTGAGAGATTTACAAGAGAGGTCCTGAAAACTCTTAGAAACTACCAGAATTAATATCCCTCACACACCAAATTAAGGACCCAGAGTAACAGATGGCTCAAAAAAATCCTTATCTAAAGCTGAATTTAAAATTTCAGACTTTACCTTATGAGGAAAATAACTGATTTCATACCCATGCACACAGCAGCAGAAACAGAGGCCCTAGACACAGTATATGCACAATAATGCACCCTCCTTAAGGAATGTTTAGATACTTGAGAAATGTTGAAAACAATAGTTCAGATAGCACTAACTTCAAGGGGAGGAGAGGTAGCAAAGTCTCTCAAACTGTATATACAAAAAAGCACAGACTTCCAAATATGGATGTGATAGCTAAGGATTGGATTACACCTTTATCCTATTCTCTGCTGATATAGATGTTGATATTGCTGCATGGTCCAATGTAAGGTGAAAAAAAAGTGCTTGCTAGTTAAACAACTGTGACTCACAACCTTCAGTCCCCAAAGAAGACAGGCTTTATATAATCAGTCAAAGGCAGCATTATATACATCCTTTGTGGCTGGCACTAGAGGAGGAATAGGCATAGAATAAGGCATACCCACTTGTAACATATAATATCTCCTCAACTCAGGAAGAACATCCATTTCTTCCCATAAAACATCTCATTCTTTCTAATTTGAGAAAAAGAAAATTCCTCTAAAGGAGGTTGTGAGAACCAACTTTCCTCTGCTTCAGAGTCTTGGGCTTGTGAAGCTGCAGGAAAGGAAGCCCTGTCTCTGCCTATGTCAGAATCATCTGACATGACATCCTGAGGAATATTCTGACTAACCTGACTCTGTGTACAAGGACTGACTGCCTGCAACAATTTCTGGCTAAGGTAAGAAAATCATATTTTCTGACAGAGACCATGTCTTCTGATGAGCAATGTTTAACTTTTTGTTGTTTCTATTTACAGGTAACTTTAGTGCCCAGTTTGCAGAAGGAATATCTGCCCCATCAACAGGTTTCTTCTCTCAGACACATCCAGCAGCATTTCCTGGTATGACTCCATGCCCTAGAAAACATGGTTCTGCCATGCCTAGCTCGGACAATGGAACAGCTGAAGAGGATGTGCCTGACCCCCAATTCACAGTGGCTGAAAGGACTATGCCAGAGAGTTAAGTGAATGGTTTGAAGAATGACTGCTGGCTACTACAGAGTCACCTACCATTGCCTGAGGTGAAGATTGAGACCATGGAGTCAGCAGGAGATCTCTGGTAAGTTTTGATCTTTCTTTCTTTCTTTCTAGAAACAATGGAAATTGGACCAGCAGAAGCAGGGTAACTGTCTATGATGTGAATGAGGAGTGTGCTTTAGATGCGGTCCTGAGTCAGTCAGAAGGTAAGTTGCCAAATAGCACAAACAGCACACTCACATTCTCACACACGAGAAATGTCGGCAAAACACTGTAATGCATAAGCATCCAACTAAATTCCTGTCAGAATCCTCTTTAGAACAAAATTAGTCTGGCAGAAAATTATGACAAGAAAGTTAGCATAGCATGAATACATGCACTACTTCACTCGTAGAATTTTCTGCCCAAATAAAACACTTCCCCACATAAAACTTTTGTTTAATAAACAGTAAGTTTACACGCGCAGTACATTTCTTCACAAAACAAGCCACTAAGTTAGCCCAAGCTAAAAATACTGGTCCCCGATAAGAAACTTCTGATGCTGTGTGTGCACACACACACACACACACACACACACACACACATACACACATACAGATATCTGTGTATGTGTGTGTGTGTGTGTAAAATCATATACTAAATAATACAAATTTTTGTATGGAAGGGTCCCCCTAAAAAAACTTGTCTGCCAGAAAGGAGCTGAAGTGCCTTCAAGTTGCTTCTTCACAAGATGGCAAGAAAGTACTGAATTATTTTTCCAATCTGACTGCTGATTTTTCCTCCTCAGGGCTGACCAACCAGCAGTCATAAGTTGAAGTGTGGGAGAAATTCTGAGCTTTTGGAAGCTGGGTGGTGTTTCTGTCTTAGGAAAGACACAGTCCATATAGCCTAAAGGCTACTGCAGTAGTGGGAATAATGAACACTGACATGCACCACTACTCGAATGGTTCATCCTGCACACAGACAGTCGCACCTTATAGTGCTTATGGTCTCAGTTGTGGCCCTGATGTCCCTATTCCCTAGGTGACACAAAAACAGATGGACATGTTTGAGCAAACTAGGCAATGTCCAAGTACAGCAAATATCACTATTTACCTGAGGCATCGCTAAAAGGCAAGCAGTCCTGAACAGCCCAAAACCCTCACTGAAACTACCAATTGGTAGGAGTGTTCTGTCAATGTAATGAGTGAAGGAAAGTAGAATATCCTCTGGGTCTTTGAGACGCTGGAAGTCAACCTGTCACTAGCTGTATCCTGGGTATTGGTCTTAACATCGAGGATCATGTCAGTGACCCCGCAACTAACTGCACCAGTGTCCTGTTATTATCATCCACCTCAGTGATATCTTACACCAGCTACTGCCAGATCCTGGAAAGCTTTATCCACTCTACCTTTCTCCAAGATTTTATTTTATTTTATTTTGCTTTTGGTTTACTGGGTTTGTCTGACTGTGTTTAGTCAGATAAACCTTTTCAGTGGAGGCCTGTAGAGAAAAGATCCAACATATTACAAACATTTTTCAACAAACATTCAGTAATAAATATGAACAGATATCAAATAAAATACACAGATGTTGAACAATGAACATCTGAAGAGATGTATTAATGGGTCTGTCATACAGTAGACTGTGTGATTAGTACCAATAAATTTAAAGAAATGGAAGTGAGGGAAGTAACTAGGTAGGGCAGAAAATGTTAATACTGTAGTTAACAGGTGAAGTATAAAGCATGTTCATATGGCTATATTAGAAATATAGAGGTGGAGGGTGAGCAGTAAAATAAAATAATGTTTACAGCATGGAGATGGTAGTGAACTAGTCACATACTGGTGACAAATGGTTGTGAAGCATAGGATTCTGAATAAAGGGAAATTAATTGTTGATATGACAAGTCTGTTGCATTTATCCTGGAGATGTACTGCAGCAGATCCACTGATTTGAAAGAAGTTTTAGTTGTGTTATAAATGAGCTTGCATTCTGAATAGATTTCAGTGGTAGTGGGATGTGGTTTCATTGTTCAGATGTACTGTTTGAATATACAGAATCACCTGCAGTATTACATAATTTGGTTATACTGATTGTTCTCTTGAGTGTAAAATTACATTGGGTGAGTAATGCTGTATTCATTAACTTGTTAAGGGCCGGGCAATTATATGGCTAACAGAAAAGTCTGTAGATTGTAGTTAACTGAGAAAGGGCTAGGTGATGTGGTAGTTCTAATCAGTTTAATTCTCAGAGGACTAGGCAGTAATGTGTTCTATTGTTATAATTTACTGCAAATTTGACTATTTGATTAGAACACTGCTCAAGTTTGGATAGTTGCAAGACTTGAAGTTTAATGAAGACTGAGGCAGCATAGAGAAGAGATGGCAGTAGGAAAGATCTGCCTGCCATATGCCCATAGTGAATGCAGCAACACCTTAATTTCCTGTAGAGTGAACGTTTCCAGACATTACCATTTTTTTTGTGCAATGACAGGTCAGCAGATCTACAGGCATTACACACTGATCACTGTGTATATGCAGGACATCCATGTAAGCCAACAAATGCTAACTCACTGTACCTACCATCCCTGTGATGGATACAGCCCTGTACAATACTATGATATAAATGTGTTGAGGCGCTGTGCCTTAGTGCAGTAGCTGTGGGCATGTGAGTCATGTACACTGTCACTTGCACCTGCAGCAGTCTGTTGTTGTGCCTAGGTAACAGGGCGAAGTCAATGACAGTGCAAAACTGTGACTTAAGTCTGCCTAACCCTGGCAGGATGCCCCATCCAAATGGCTGAGCCCTGTGAGTTTAGAGCCCCCTCCCCGTCAGACCCATCATGGCCAGTGCAGAGTCATCAAACACAATGCACAAATGTGTGACTCTGTGTGCATGTGGCAGTCAAACATACTCGAGTAATCAATAGACTGGTGGTGTGCCTTACCAGTAATCTTGTCTGTGATCATTTTCTTTATATTTCGACAAATTCAAATGTACACTTTAGTAAGTTTTCTATACTGTGTTCTATAATGCAAAATTTTGATTGCTCTTTTTAGCATGCTATAATAGGGGTCATAACATCATGCTAATGAAGTGAATTAGCTTGACTGTCTCTGAATTGTCAGTAAAGCAATGTTATCAACTCTGTTCTGCATTACGGGTTCTAATCCATCCCTATTCCCTTCTGCCTATCCACAACTTCCCCATGATTCTCCCGCCAATCTTCTTCTAATAAAACAAAGGGCCCCTGTCCATCCAAAACAGTATACCCTTCTTCCCCATTCCCATACCACTTTTCCTCCCCGTTTGTCCTTCAGTGCATTCTTCTGCTTGTTCTTCTCTCTCAAACTGCCATATCTTGCTCTTTCTTTCCCATTTATAAAATAAAATCAGATGGCACTCTGCTGTGTAGCCCATTTATGGCTTCCCAGCTGTGCCTATGTTGCCTCTATGCAGCACTTCAATGTGCATGTGAAATATATAACATCACATGGCAATATTTTCAGGTCATATGACCACACATAGTACAATTTGCTTATATGTTTGATTGGCATTTTCATGATTGTGAGACTTCTTTACGCAGTACTGTTCTGGGAATGTCTGGCATGTGTTGGCATTTATATATATGTAAGTCTTACTGTCTGTGTCACACTACCTCAGAGCCAATATTTATCACACAGTGGTCACATTACACTTGTTTCTGAATACCCACCAAGTTTACAAATGGTGCACTCTGTATTCATGCAACATGCTTCATACTCTTTTACAGCCCTTAGGACCCCTGCCCTTTCTCTAGCAAAAAATAAATAAATAAATAATAATAATTCATTACACTGTTGCAGCTAATGAATACAGGCTTAATTAGGCAGTGTTTCGCCATTCAAAGTCTAATACAATATAAGAACTAATGACAACTCAAATATTTCTCAGAAAAAGAAAATGAAAATAAGGTGGATGGTGGTAGGGCTTTCACTATGAGTCACTGTGATGGCATAGGAGGACTTCAACCATTTTTCCCATTATGGTAACTGCGTCTCACACTGTCTTTACAGTACTGGCTGGATAGAAAGAACAGGCTACGTCCCTTGGACAACTACAAGAGCAAAATCACAGTCTTCAACTTCTAATATTTTGCAAATGTTTAAGCAGTTTGTCATGTTCTTACCTCACATATATTTCTGGATGATGTACCTCTAAAGATGAATGAATTATTGATGGATGGAGGCTTTGAATCCTAATGAAATCCTATACAGGCAACTATCCAATTAGAATGTATTTGAATCTCCTGTGGATATCCCAGTTTCTTAGCTGTAAGACAAAAAAAAGAGAGTTATATGGACTTTATTTTATGATTCCAAAATCAAAAATGTAAACAATTACATAGCTTAAGCAAAGCAAAGAGTTGACTGTACTTTCAGACATCTTTGATTTTTCCTGTTTCTCTCTGAATCTTGTGGATAAGGACACAAAAAGAGAAGCTGGACCTTTTGGTTTCCACTACACCCATGGCCATCAAATCCCAGTCCACCAACTAGTTCCAATGATTCCTAACATCCTTCAGTGTCCAAGGACTGTAGGAGGAAAAAGTACAGTTTTGTACCTACCATAAATGTAGATGTTCGAGGATCCACATTGCTGCAGTCCTAACACTTGGGTAGTCCGCTGTCCCAGTCGGCCCGAATACCAAAGTATATGGCTGACGTCGGTCAAGGCGCATTAGTCTGACGTCAGGACGTCAGGGTACAAATGCGCATGACCGACGTCATATCCTCAGTCTTTTCTTGCCCCAGATGTCAGAAGACCCTAAAAAGATAAGGCCAAAACCACAAACACCAAACACTCCTGCACCAAAAACATGTACAATATATACAAAATTACAAGAGTATAACCTCACCCACACAACCACCCCTAAACACAGAGGGGAAGGAGGGAGGGTAAATTGGACTGCAGCAATGTGGATCCTCGAACATCTACATTTATGGTAGGTACAAAACTGTACTATGTTCTTCATTCCACATTGCTGCAGTCCTAACACTTGGGTAGAATCCCAAAGCAGAGGTAAGGGAGGCTGGCAAATCATAAAGAAGCAGGAGCTGTCAACATGCGTTGCAAAATAGCTGTGGCAAAACCAGGCCTAGATTTAGAGTAGAGAGGAAGGTGGTAATGCTTAGACAAAGTATGCACTGAACTCCAAGTAGCTGCCTCCAAAATATCCTTAGTTGCCACCCCTCTTAGAAATGCTGTTGAAGTGGCAGTAGCCCTAGTGGAATGAGGCCTAATCCCAGCTGGAATCTCCTTGCCATGATGGGAATAACAAAATGCAATGCAAAACCCAATCCACTTAGAAATAGTTTGTTTTGACACAGGCTTGCCCTGAGAACTCAAAGCAAAAGAAATAAACAACTGCTGAGACTGCCTAAAATCCTTAGTCCTGCTTAAATAATAACGCAACTGCCTGTGTACATCTAAAGTGTGCAAAATCTTTTCCCCTTATTTTGGGGATCTGCATAGAAAGTAGGCAAATGAATAGTTTGGTTTAAAGCCACACTAGAAACCACCTTAGGCATAAAGGAAGGATTAGTGCGTAATGATACCCTATCCTTATGGAAAATCAAAAAGGCTCTACTGCCATAAGGGCCTGCAATTCAGAAACCCTTCTTGCAGAAGTAATGGCCAACAAAAAGCAGTCTTCCATGACAAGTATTTCAATTCAGCAGTAGCCGAGGCTCAAAAGGTTGTAGAGTAAGTTTCTCCAACACAAAATTGAGATCCCAAGCAGGAGTAGGAGCTCTCGTGGGGTCTTATATTCTTTGCCCCTCTAAGAAATTGCTTGAACAAAGGATGCGAAAACAATGGTGGGTCACAATCATAGTGAGCTGAAATTGCTGCAGCATGAATCTTAATGGAAGAGAAAGACAAACCTTTGTCCAATAACTCAGTAAGATATTGAAGAGCCACACTCAAATTAGGCTCAGAAATCTCCAAATTCTTTGCTGCACTCCAAAATAAAAATCTCTTCCATTTTTCTGCGTACACTTTCCTTGTACTAGGTCTTCTGGCTTCCATAATCACATTTAAAACTTGTTGAGGAAGTTGAGACCTGCTGTGTTTCAAAACAGAATATGCCAGGCTGTTAGATGAAGAGAGTGAAGCTTGACATTGAGCAGATGACCGTCCCTCTGAGACAGCAGGTGCGGAATCAAAGGTAAAGGCCATGGAGGCTTCCTTACCAGACTCCTCAGTAATGGGTACCAGTGTTGCGAGGCCAATCTGGAGCTATTAAAATCATCCTTGGCTTGTCTTGTCTGACCTTTAGGAGCACCTTTGGGAGAAGAGGCAGAGGTGGAAAGGCATACACATGAAGATTTTTCCAACTGAAAGAAAGAGCATCCACTTTTCAAGCTGTGTGATGAAACCTCTTTGTGCAAAACTTTGGCAGCTGGTGGTTTAGTGGAGAAGCGAACAGATCTATGTCTGGAGTTCCCCATGACACTGTCAATTTTCGAAATACATGAAGATCCAGTTTCCACTCGTGGGGATCCATGATTTGTCTGCTTAACACATCCGCTAAGGAGTTCTGTGCTCCCGGCAGAAACCTTGCCTGAAGAGTTAGTTGCAAGCTGAGCGCAGTCTCCCATAAAATCATTGCTTGCCTGCATAACGGGTAAGAATGTGTTCCCCTTGTTTGTTGATGTACCACATGACAGTTGCGTTGTCTGTTAGAATCAACACCTGCCCTGGAAGAAGTAACTCCTTGAAAGCCATTAATGCAAACTGGACTGCTAACATCTCCTTCATGTTGATATGTAGATGCTGTAGTCTGGCAGGCCACTTGTCTTGTATCCACTTTCCATTTAGATGAGCTCCCCAAGCAATGTCTGAGGCATCTGTCGTTAGAATCTGACTCGCCTCTGGCCGGGTCACAGAGAGTCCCTTGTTTAGGTGACATTCCTGAGCCCACCACAAAAATTCCTTTTGAATGCAAGGTATTATTTGAATGACAGTGTCCAAATCCTGGCAGTGCTGTGTCCATACATTTTGAGATACCATTGCAGCTTCCTCATATGCAGTTTGGCATTGGGAAGCACCAGAATACAAGATGCCATGAACCCTAAGGCTTGAAGGACTGTCCTTGCAGTCAGCCCGGACTGAAGAGATAGATGATGGAAGTAAATGGAAAGATTCTTTTGTTTGTCCGGGTTAAAAAGGCCATCTGGGCTGCTGTATTCAGTCTCACACCCAGAAAGCACATGTCTTGAGAGGGTACTAGACTGGACTTTATTTCGTTCACAGAATACCCTAGGCATCTTAGCACTGCTATCACATATTCCAAATGCTGTAAAAGGTCTTCCTTTTCTTGAGCCAGAATCAGGCAGTCGTCCAAGTAAGGATAGATTTGTATTCCTTTTAGCCTGAAGTAAGCTATCACTGGAGCCAGAACCTTTGTGAATACTCTGGGCAGTAGATAAGCCAAAGGGCAATGCAGAGAACTGATAATGGGAATTCCCAGCTCGAAACGCAGATACTTCCTGCAACTTAGCCTGATAGGCACATGAAGGTAAGCCTCCTTGAGATCTAAAGTTACCATCCAGTGATCTTTGCCCAGCAGAGGTAAAAGCTGTTGTAACGTCAACATTTTGAACTTGGGAATGTCCAGATAAGTGTTGAGGATAGGTAAATCCAAAATTGGTCTCCACGTGTTCCCCTTCTTTGGTACTAGGAACAGGCGAGAATAAAATCCTAGGCCCCTTTCTGGTACAGGAACCGGCTGAATGGCCCCTATTTTGAGTAACAGAGAAATTTGCTTGTGAGCCTCTTTTCTTTGTAGAGGAGGAATGTCTGGCATGCCTTTGAAAGGAGGCAAGGTATGGAAATAAAACCTGTAACCGTGGTGAATGATATCCAACACCCATCTGTCTTGGGTAATTAAATCCCAATTTTCTTTGAAAAGAGCCAGCCTTCCTCCCAAAGGTGCTGCCAGACGAGAATGTACTGGCAGCTGAAAAGGCAGGTCATTGGGTCTGTTTACGAAAGGACTGACCCCTGCCCTCACCAGAAGACTGAGCAGGTGAACTCCTGTTCTAGGCCTAAAAGAACCTTGAGCTCTGCCCCTACCACGTCTAGACCTACCCCTAGACTGGGAATCATAAGCAGGATATGTCCATCCCTTAGCAGGCCAATTTCTACTAAACTTGGAGGCTGCACCTGCAAAAAATCTTTAACAGTCTGCATAGACTTAGCCTTGTCCTCCATTTTCTTTAAAACTGCTTCCACAGGCGAACCAAACAACACATCAGACTGTAATGGAGCATCCAAAATCCTTGTCTTAACATGCTCAGCTAAATTCTGATCCCTCAACCAGGCGTGCCTCTGAAGAACAGAACCAGTGGCAGCCACCCTCGAGGAGGCCTGCACAGCATCAAAACCACATTGCAAGGAATGCTTACCCACCTGTTCAGACACATGAACTAAATCCTGCAACTCTTTACACTCAATACCTTCCGCCAGAGCATCCACCTTAGACTTCAATTGTGAAAGGAGATAATTTTGATATTTTAACATGTGAAACTGGCAATTCAACGCCCTCATGGCTAAAGTGGAAGAAGTATACACTTTCTTTCCCCATCTATCCAAAGCCCTTGCCTCTTTATCAGGAGGAACAGGATTTTTAACAACAGAAGCCTTAACACCTTTAGGCCCCTGAGAAACAGTTTCGGAGTCTGCCCTAGGACTCTTAAAAAGATACTTATGAGCTTCAGGCACCCTATAGTACCTATCTGGTTTAACTGGGGCAGGAGGCAAAGAATCAGGGTTCAGGAAGCCTCTGCAAAAACATCTTCCACCACATTCAGAACAGGAGGTATAGCTAAAGGCCTATGCTGGGGTAAAACAAAATTCCCTAAGCCTCTTCCTGGAATCAGAGAAATCTTGACCTTCCCATTTAAAATGCTCCCTCATGGAATGAAGAGTCTCTGAAAAAGAAAAATCCTCAGGAGGAGAAGCTGAAGGAGTAGAATCATCCACATCAGAATCAGAATAAGGAGGATACTCCTGCACGTCTTCAGCCGAAGACTCAGAAGCCTCCGAACACTGCTCAAAACTCTCAAACTCAGGTTCCACCCTAGGCCTCTTGTCAGGAGGGGGCATAGAACCTCTAATCATAGTAATCAAATCTTCTGCCATTTTAAGCATATGTTTCTTAGGCAAAGATCCTGAAGAGCTAGGAGAAACCCCCAGTGAAGTTAAACCTGGCCTGCCTCTCAAAGAAGCCTTGGAAACAGAAGGGGAGGCTCTAACCACCTTAGGAAGAGAGGGAAGAACAGCCACCTGAGAACGCCCCGCAGCCTGGCCTACCTCCTGAGAGGACACATCCTGTAACAGTAAAGTCTCTCCCTGAGACTCCAAAGAAACTCCTGGCAGAACCTCCGGCTCCACTGGGCCTTCTAAAGAACCGACGTCCGGGACTGACGGTTCTTCCAACCTAGGCTTTGCAGCTTTGTCCTTGCGCTTTTTGGACGAAGCGGGCGTCGGAGCATCCGACGGAATTTTATAATTACAACGCTTCCCAAAAACTAACCTGGCACAGTCTAACCTTCTCTTTATAGTGCGTTTGTTAAATCTAGCACAAGAGCGACATCCAACAACGTCGTGCTCAGGCCCTAAACAAGGTATACACAAGGTATGGTAATCCCTATGAGGTATCTGTTTCCCACAAGAAATACAGTTATTCACTTTTTCTGACATCCGGTTAAATACTGAGGCAAGAAAAAAACCAAAATATTCCCCAACGGGGTACTTAGCCAACTTTGATTCGGTCTGAAACTCCGACTTCAGAAAATTTCAGAACGCCAACCTGCACTCGCAAAACTGCTTCTGCATCGGACCATGCGGCAAAAAAGACTGAGGATATGACGTCGGTCATGCGCATTTGTACCCTGACGTCCTGACGTCAGACTAATGCGCCTTGACCGACGTCAGCCATATACTTTGGTATTTGGGCCGACTGGGACAGCGGACTACCCAAGTGTTAGGACTGCAGCAATGTGGAATGAAGAACATGACAAGAGACAGAGATCACTGCCATCACCCAAGCAATGCTTAGGAGATTATTTTTATATACCCTCAGCTTCTTCCCCATTGGTTAAACAGCAAGATGCAACATCCAACAAGCACTGCATCATGCTGATATGTGCTGTTACACACCAGCAATGTTGCCAACTCTATGGCACACACTCCTTCGGCAGACTAACACCCCAATCATTTTGTGATCTGAATGCACATATGAGCCCAATCCCCAAATAATACTCCTGTAAAGGATGTGCACAAACCACTCCAACCAGGATTGAGCAAGCAAGCATCAGTCGATTTCACCCATTCTTCTCAATCTGGCTCTTCCAATTTTCAGACTGACAGTTTTGGGAAAATTTATTTTCAAAAATGTCTACAGAGTTGGATCTTCTCATTTAGATCAATGGCTGATATGACCACAGGGATATTAAAAACAAAATTGTTAAGACAGAACTCCCCCACCCATACTGAAGACTTTCAAATGTCACACTGCATTATCGCAGCTGACATAACTATTAGGTATGTTAATTCCAATCTAGCTTACACAAGTTACAGCTCTGGTTAAGGGCTATGGGAGTATCAGAATACAAGTGAGATGAAAACAAAATGTATGTACTCACCATAAAGAAGCATCTTTGTTGTCCATTTTCATTCTTCCTCAACTGCTGGGTCTAAGATCTGACCTCGGATCCAACCTGGCCACTTTCTGTAGATTCACAGATCCGACTCTCAAGCTCCTCCCTTTACCCATAATTCCCCACTAACCTATCATACCTCAGATCGAGTTGCTGCCCCTAGTAAAGATGATTTGAAATGTACAGAATCAATAGAGCAGAAACAGTAGAGGTAAAACTGGAGCTCAAACAAGGAATAATTGGTTCCCAAAATATATCCCTTAGGTCTTCTCCAGGAAGAAAAGGTAGGAGGGGTTAGGACTATGGAAAGTTGAGGAAGACTGAAAATGGGCAACACAGATGCATCAAATACATAACTTTTGCATTAAATGTTGTCATTTTCATTTGTTCCTTAATTGACAGGAAGAATCCCCAGCTAGAGGGACCTTGGGTGGTCTTCATGGAAGGATATTTCCGAGTACTGCAGAACTAAAAGTAGCTCTGTTTCTGGAAATCAAATCCAACTTGTAACAAGTAATAAAGGCATAAGCACTGGACCAAGTGGCAGCCACGCAATAGTCATCTATCGAAATTCTTGACCAAAAAGCTTAAATGGCCATAGACCTTGTGGAATATGCTTTACGGGGCTTCAGTAAAGACAGACCTCTCTGTTTATAAACAAAGGATATGCAATCATTAAACCATTTGGCTAAAGTCACTTTGGAACCTGCCATGCCCAATCTTTTATGTGAAAAGGATACAAACATTTGGTCAGATTTTCTGAACTCTTTGGTCTGATGAAGATAAAATCAAAGTTACCTGTGGACATCCAAAAGATGCAGTACATATTCATGTTTGTTGCAAAAGTTTGGGAACAAAACTGTAATGTTAATAACCAGATTAATATTTTGCTCAGAAGCCACTTTATGTAAAAAAAAGATGGAGGGGTATGTAAGGAAATCCTATCTTTATGAAAAATCAAATATGAAGACTTGGCCGAGAGAGCCTGGAGCTCAGATACTCATCTGGCTGATACAGTAGCAACTAGGAAAAATATCTTCCAGGGCAAAAATGTAAGGTCTGATCTGGCTGAAGGTTCAAATGGACTTTGAGTCAGACTTTGAAGTAAGACAGTTAAAGCCCATGGAGGAGCAGGGTCCATGACTGAAGGCCAAAGTAAAAAAAAGGTACCTTTCAGAAAACTGAAAAAAGCAACTTGCACCTGAATAAAAATTGGAAATGGCAGCCAACTGAACTTTGATCATTGAGAAATTAGCCCCTTATTGCAGAGGGATAATAAAAATCTTAGAACAGTGGAGACTGGGTTGGAAAAAGGGTCCGAATCCCACTGCAGGGTCCAAACAGAAAATCTCTTCCACTTACTTTTGTAGATTTTTCTAGTAGAGCCCTTTTGAAAAGAAAAGTGAATATGCCAGACTGGGGAGGAAAGCCTGGTCTGTCTAGCTATCACTGGAACTGAAGACACTATGCAGTTAAAATGAGGCCTGTTATGTCCAGATGAGTCACCTCCATTGAATGAGACAGTACGTCTCGACTGGTGTACAGCATCCAGGAGCGAATGAGACCACAAGAAGGGAAACCAAATTTGATGAGGCCAAGAAGTTCCAATGAGAATAACTCTGCTCTTCAACCAGATACTCTTTCTGTAGAAATCTGGGGAAGAGAGATAATGGGGATAAGCATAAAGGAGACCAGAGGGCCAATTGTGAACTACAGCATCTCTTGATGACTCCCCCAGAGGGAGGATCCGGGCAAGAACCTGCTGCACTTCCTGTTGAGAGGGGAAGTGAAGAGATCACTGTTTGATTGCCCCCCATTGAAGGAAAATTTGCTGTGAATGGAGACAAGGAGAGATCAGCTAAAGCAAGTATCAGGGTGACCAGATGCAAGTCGACATTGGTTTTGAGGAGGTAGGATTTGAGGAAGTTGGATCTGACTTTTTTGACATTTTTGAAGGAGGACTGGTAGTCGGAGCCAATGTTGGAGTCCTTATTCTTTGGAGTCAATTCAGACTTCCGCTTTTCAGACCTCTTAGAGGCGGGATGAGCCCCAGCAGCTAGAGAAGAGAAAGTAGACGGAAGAAGGCCCTTCAATACCAACTTATTCCTACATTCACAATGAGCTCTGGAGTTAAATCCTGCACAGACAGTGGATCCGTGAATCTAAAGAAAATGGTCAAGCCAGATTTGAGGTCAGATCCGAGACCTATCGGTTGAGGAACAAATGAAAATTACACCAAATTCAATGTTAATTATGCCTGAGCATCAATGCGAAAATGTCAATCACCCTTCATGAAATAATATTACTCTCTCCCCTACTCAAGAAAGTAGTCACATCACCTCCTTGGACTGATCAACTATAAGGGAAACTAGATCAACAAAGATCCTTGTGTACATCCTATTAGAAGTTATTAATATTATAATATGAATTAACAATCTCTGTAGTTTTTCTAAGGCAAGTACATTTCTCCCCACTGCATAACAGGAAAACCACCTCCAACTCATACTTAATACCTTCAGTCCTTTACTCTGTTAACATATTAACTGGTCTACACTTCACCCTTCTACATAAATTAAACCAGGCCTAACACAGTAGCTTGAATCACTAGCCAGTCATCATGATAGAGCATGCCACTGTGAATTACTGTGTAGTCTACAGTTGGAGTTTGTAATCTGCTAGTTCTTCACTTAGCTTACCAAACTGATCAGCGCCACCCTATAGTATCACTTGTTGAAAACCTCAAGATCAGCTCAAATAGTCTTTAAACAGAATAGATAACATTCCTAAAACATGGAATAAATATGATGACTCTGGAGATCCTTAATATGTTGGAAAATCTGGAACAACCTTCCTTATAAACTGAAATCTATCCCACATAATCCCCCAGTGTTAGCATTTTCAGTCACAGAATAGGTACATAGGAACATTCTAGGCAAGTGATCACAAAATGCTTTGCCATATATTCTTTCTTGCTTCACCTCAAAAAATCTAGATCCGTGAGAGCCACAAGGGCGGGAGACTTAAACCTCGACACGGCTATTAATAGGACGTGCTGGAGGGATAGATTCATCACCCAAAGACTCCCTATGCTGTGGAATAAAATCCCGGTATATGTGAGGCAGAGCACCTCGCTGGCCTTGTTCAAGAGAAATCTTGACCAATGGATGGGAGATCACAGATATACCCCAGGGATTACCTCAGTGTCACTGCTCGACAGAGGCACAGCAAAATAATGGGTATAGTTCCCCATACTAAAGGGGTGGTGTAAGCCACAAAACTATGGGCTAGGTTTGTAAATGCCCTCGGGCAGATAGCCTAGTATGAACCTATGAACCTATATATACCTTTAACTAATTTGAACAAGAATATATATAATAACCCTGGTGTACATTAGTGACTACTTGTCCAGTCATCAAGACTAGTCTTAACAGTAGCCAGCATTTTTTTTTTACCTGTAGTAGTAACTTATTCCATAGGCTAGGAATACATTGAGGAACCTCTCTCTTCACTGAGTCTTGTTTATCTGTTGCTGTTGATTGAACTACACAATTATTTAATGCATCACCAGGACTTCGCTTATCCAACCTTTCCTGACTATATTTTATTACCTGCCATAATATGATGGTCCCAGTTTCCTAACATATCCTGTACCACACAGAGGTATGTAGACTCAGTTAATTAATAGTTTCATAAACAATTCTGTTTATTACTCATTGAATGCAAAGTTTCAATCTGTTGTAGTTAATCTATGCTCTTTATCACTTAGATTTCCTTTACTTTCTACAATATTCATTGTTATTTTACATTTATTTACTGCATCCCAAAAATAAACATCTAGTTAAACTAACAAAATAGTCAGTCAATCCTTATAGATTGGGCAATGTGTACAAAAAGCTGCCTACAGTCCTGCAGCATTTTTTCTTGATGTTTGGGTTTATCTCAATTCATATGTATGTGTATTAACAGTGCACATTGTGTAAACTTCTGCTAATGGTGGTGGTGCTGCGGTATCATTGTCGCCTCATAGCAAGACGTTGTCCCATTCGATTCTCAGCTAGACCGTCCTCTGTGTGGAGCCATACATGAATGGGGCGTGCCTTCGTTGAAGGTTGTGCATCAGGGCTGGTAACCCGGTACGTAAAAATCCACTACCAATCATTAGCGGACCAGAGTTCCGCTGTGGCGACCCCTAACTGGGAAAAGCCGAAAGACACAAACAAACCAGACGTTTTTCTCATAAGGACTTTACTTAAAATGGACCTTCCCAGTTTGGTATTTCTGTTTATCAAGTAAACAAATAAAAAAACATGAAGATGAGGTTCAATACTCTTCTAGCTCATATGATAGTAGTCAGAGAATCTTCAAAGACAGGAATTTCAGTGCTACTTGGATTATTTTTTGTTCGTTTTCCAGAATGAATATCAAATCCCATGAAAAAACTAAAACTCTCTTCAGAGGACTTGGTATAAATCTCTCTTTAGAAACAACTCTGCTGGCCAACACTTCAAAGTTTAGCCTGCACAACTAAACTCACATCTGTCATTCATCCTTTTGTATTAAGTTCAGAGTCCCTGAAAGAAGCTTTCCTGCCACTAAACTTAACAGAACACAGTAAATCTGAGAAAGTTTGTGTTGTCTTTCGGCTTTTCCCGGTTAGGGGTCGCCACAGTGGAACTCCAGTCTGCTAATGATTGGCAGTGGATTTTCACGGTGCTGAGTTTCCAGCTTGATGCCCAACCTTCAACGAAGGCATGCCCATTCACGCATGTCTTTCGGAACGCCACTCAACCCACGGGGAGGACATGCAGACTCCACACAGAAGGCATTCCCCGCACACTAGCTGAGAATCGAACGGGAGAACATCTTGCTGTGAGGCAACAATGCTACTGCTGCACCACCGTGGATTATAAATCTGAGAAAGTAATTACTAAAATCAACAAAACAGCTCAAAACGGTTTAAAGGCATTTTCATTAGTAGATCAGTCTCAATATGAAATTATGCAGTTGGAATAACTATCCATGACTGGACAGGAAATGACACAAACTGAAGTTAATAACAACCTACTCAGTAAATGTAAAAACATATTAAAGGAAACTGCAAGAAACAAAAGTAAATACATTTTATGCAAGGCAATAGTGATTTTGTGAGTTCAAGTAAGCACACAGAATCTTAAAACTTGTCAAAAGAAAATTTCCTACAAGAGCGCTTCTGAAGCTAATCACATGCCTTTGGGCCAGATTCAGGAAGCCTCCGTGTAAGAGTTATAACTCTTACACGGAGGCTGCAGTTAAACTGTGTGATGTCAGCATGTCATGCATATGCATGAGGTGCATGAGGCATGCTGAATCACACTAGTAACTCTTACACGGTCCGTGTAAGAGAGTAGGGGGCGTGTCTGTAGGCTAAGCTCTGCAAGTGGACACGCCCACGGAAGACTAGAATGGCTGAAAGTAAACAGCCACGAGAAAGGCCATGAAAATGTGAATAAACACACTATACAACACATGCCCCGACTGGCCATCAGTGTATAAAGTGAAGAGATGTCATAAAAGTAAATTAAAACCTTTTTTTTTTGTTAAACCCCGTAAATGTTTGCTACTGTGTGCGGGTGTGCTACTAGCGCAATCACAGTTAGCAGTCAGTGGAAAAGGATATAAGAACTAAATATGCAAAGTAAGCCAAGAAATAATAGCTTAGCGGTAGAGTAGCCGCCCTAAGAGTAGGCAGGCAGGGTTCGAGCCCCTACAACAACCTTTTTTTTGTAAATAAGCACTAAAAGCCCCTGACAGTATTGTACAAATGTAAATGTATTCCCTTTAGTAAAATGGAATGAAATAGAGCATTTTGAAGTAACATAAGAATAAAATAGTCAGAAATGTACTGATAGCTAAGCTGCCGTGAGACAGAGTGCCCGTAGCTGAGTAGTGTTTAAAAGCTGCAAACTGCGTGCCCGTTGTCAAGCAGCGGGTAAACAGGCTGAAACTGTGTGCAATTAGCTGAACATGTGTGTCGCTAGCCAATTAAGATTTATCCCAGCGCACACCGTTTGCGCCGCTCCCACAGGCTAACTGCCAGTGCGCGTTACCTCGCAAACGGCGCAGAACAGGTTTAAAGTGCTTAAAAGTGCTTTTGGCATGTTTGATTGACAGGTCCTCAACTCATTTCTGTCAGGAAAAGCAAAAATCAGTTGCCAGATTCAAACCCAGG